>NC_086337.1:38899367-39137914 GCF_032445375.1 Bacillus rossius redtenbacheri | reverse complement strand
CAAATTTTGTATACATTTTTTTGTGTCGCATACACGCTGGCGCATCTCATAAAGCACTCTGGGGTATATATATAAAAAAAGACTAAATCGCAAACAGAAAATAAATGGGGAGGGGGGCGGGGCGGAATATATAGCAGTGATAAACAAATAATGAGAGCGAGCAGCAAAGGTTCCCCTTTGTTAACACGGGACGGCACGCGAGGACAGGTGATAAGGAGGACCTTCTTCGCGCTCATAGCAACACTCGTGTATTTCACTCCCCCCACTCCTTTCCCCCCCCCCCCCCCACCCCCCGTGAGGCTGAAATTCTTGAGTTATGACGTGGTTACGGAGGGGAATTGTCGGGGGAAAAAAAAGTCCGTAGAATCATTATCCGCGCGTTTTATATTTGTGTTGAATTTCAGCGATAAACTCGGGTGTGCTGCAGCTCACCGGAAAATTTCAAATATTTTTTAAAAGAATAAAATCTTGCATATTTAGTACAAAGCATGACACTCGATTTTACGTTGTTTTTTTTTAATATTACGCTCAGAGGCTCCTAAATCTACAAATTGGGCTTGTCTTGTGCTTTTTAAGAACATCATAAGACTTAACAATACCTTCAGCATTGACGTGCAACAGCTCACTCGCCTGTGCACACACATAAAACACATACACACACATACTTACATTCATATACGCACACAAACACACACATACTTACATTCATATACGCACACAAACACACACATACACACACGGTTGTAGCTGAAGGTCTGTAGGTAGGGTCGTCCATAGAAAATAAAGGCTCTGGGGCAAATGGTTTTGTTTATAATCGACTTTATTGGTGGTGAAGTTAAGGCGATTCGTCTGTTCTTACACTTAATCACATTTTCTGCTATTACATCATACATTATAAATAAAAATATATATAAAAATAAGCATAACGTAGACATATTAGATGATAAAATGGGCATAATATTGAAAGGTATACTATAGGGTATACTAAAGAAAGCAGAATTAAGCTTTAAATAAATGTTCAAAGATACGAGGTAACCATTATGAAATTTAACCAAAAAGCTAATTTACAGGTAACTAAAAATTAAGTATAGGCATACACATGCTGGAAATTAACACTTAAAATATCCCGCGTTTGCTATAAAAAAAATAAGTAGTATTACATTAAAACCGATCACTCACACATTCACACAAAGATTCAAGCAGTACGTAAGCAGCAAAGTGATGATGGTAGGTAGGTGTTCCAAAAATGTTTTCAGCCTGTGTTTAAAATTAGCTAGGTTTTCTGATTTGCCTTGTCGCCTGGTCTATTTCGATCCAGAGCCCTGGATATTTTGTCTCGGCTTTACTTCCCATTTCCTAAGGTACAACTTTTCAAAACCCATGATTCAAAAATAAATCTAAGACTAAGCGTTAAACTGTACATTACTGCAAAAGGGATCCTATCACATAACAGTAGACTCTTAAATTTCGTTCTGCATTCAAGGTAGGTACATACTCATTACGACATTCAACTGTACACTGCCCCCTTCTCACTGGTACTGTACACTGCGTGCTAGAGATCTGTGAACCCGAGAATTGCAATAGAAACATGGTCAATGTTTCATGCCAGTACTTAACCGGCTTGGTTGCGCCATCCATCCTAAATCTCAAATCACGTGTATTCCAGTAAATTAAAAGTTGCTCGCCAATTTCTTTCCCGCAGTATTTGTTTCGGGGAGAAAAAAAAAAGGAAGTGTAAAATTGGTAAGTAATTCAAGAAAACATTATTTATTAAATTTTTTGTTAATGTTGGCAAGTTAAGGGACATTTGGTAATGTCGTACACTACAATTTGAATGTCTGAAACGGTTCAAATAAACAATCATGCATATCACGATTAACACCAATAAACATTTGTGATGTATGGGCCAGTTATAACAAATTAAACTTCCAATTGTACGTGACAGGATGTACATACCGATTAGCGTTACGCTTAGTGATCCGTGTACGTCCAAAGGTGACGGGTTCTGTGGTTTTTCAGCTCGTGAGGAAATTTCCGTCCTGTGCGGCTGGGCGTTGCGTTGCGTCGTCCCGTATCTACGCCTCCATAAACTGTATTTTTTTTGACGTGACAACGTCTAATAAATCGATGAACGCCGGCTGCACGCACGAAAGTGTCCCCGTTACGCACATAGTCACGTTACGCTGTGTCCCGTTACGCTCATTGTACGCTTGTGCCGCATCTATCTCTCTTCCACTCGATTGGAACAACCATCGATTTGACATTTTCGAGGCACATTAAACTTGAAACACTCCCATTTGTTTCCTATTTTTCCTATCATCTTCCTATCCTTAACAGAATAACACAGATTGGAAGAAGTTAAATAGAAAACATGTATAAAAGTTATAGTTAAAATAATCTCTTCGTTAAAGTAATAAAATATTTTGAATTAATGAGTGCAAATAAAAGTAAATTTATCAATTAAATTGTAGATTTAATTTCACCTCCTTCTTTGTATCCATACAAAATAGTGATAATTCAATAAAAATGATTCAATTGTTATTTATAAAAGTATGCAATATTTCATCTATGTTATGTTATGACGTTGTCACGTTAAACTATTGTCCGTAAAACCGACTTTACAGACAACCATATTTTTTTTTTTGTAAATGGAACATAAAGTTTTATGTAAACTTTAGATATTTATACATCTACATGAAAACAACTACATCACTACAAAATAGTTTTCGCAGTAATACTGTTTTCGTATTCTTACCCGGGAATTTATGCTTTGTGTGTTGTCCCAGTACCTCAAATAGTTACTTGTAAACCGTTCTCCGAATAGCTAGCTCTCCAGTATTAACAGCGCACATAGATTTTCATGATAAAACAAAATAAAGTCAAATTGTTGAAGATTTGATTTCTTTTCCGTGGTTTTTTAAAAAAAATGGATGCTTGAATGAAACGCAAATTTTCTTAAGAAATTACCCCCCCCCGCCCTAGGAATTAAAGAAGCTTCTCACTGTGGGGGGGCCTGCTTAAGCTTGGAAAAAAAAAAACGTGACTGCGAAACTTTTTTTGTTGAACACCGTGTCGTCTTACCGAAAAACCTTTCTGTATATGTTAAGTTTCCTCCTTCGTGCAGAACTCTCGGGCCGCATGTACTGCGGATATCGATGGTTCAGGACTTGTGTTGATTCTCAAGAAGCGCGGTGATAATTCGCTTGCGTATCGGCGCTTGTGTTTGGACGGCAATGCGACAGACTTTGCGTCTCTCCCCCCCCCCCCCCCCCCCCCCCCCCCCACCAATCCTTATCAGTCTCGTCGACCAGGTCCTAGCCCCCCCCCCCCCCCCCCCCCTGCAAATCACGATGCTCATGTAATCCCTCCCGACCGCACTCGTGCCTCTTGGAGTGCACTCTCTGGTCTAATTGTCTCTGTTCGCCCCCCTCTAACCTCCCTTCCCCCCCCCCCCCCGGGGGGGGGGGGCTCAACCTCGGCGCCTTGTACTGTAGCGTCTCGCCGGATGGAAACCACCTCTAAGCCTCTTGCCCGTTGACAAGATCCTCGTAATGAGCTTACCTTGTCGCGCCAAACCGCTTCCCCTCCAACACCCCCCCCCCCCCCCCCATCACACCTTTCCGCCATCAACACACCCCATCCCCTCCCCTCTTTGCACGTGGCATGCAAGCCTTGTTTGCATATGGACAGCTTACACTTCACACGGATGAATGCCACAACCACAACACGAGCAGTTACCGAAGTAAAAGGTTATGTTTTGGGTCAGTGTAATGAAAGAGTTATTTTATCTTTGGTTAGGTTTATCGCAAGTTCAATGAAAGGTGGGTTAGGTTAGCGTTATTTAAAATAATTTTATGACCATAAAATTATTTTTTAATAATTGTAAGGTGTTTTTTTTTTCACGATCGATCGGCAAGACTTCAGAGAATTAAATCATAGTAATTACATTTTATAGTAATTATATAATTACAGACAGTAAAAGAGTTATTTATCTTTGGTTAGGTTATCGTAAGTTCAATGAAAGGTGGGTTAGGTTAGCGTTATTTAAAATAATTTTATAACCATAAAATTATTTTTAATAATTGTAAGGTGTTTTTTTCACGAGCGATCGGCAGACTTCAGAGAATTTCAGAACTGTTCGGGTGTGGCTCTCATCCCTGTGGACTATGTATATGTTGTCACCTGGTAATAATAGCAAAAATACGATGAATGCATCGTAAGACAGTAATTGTGGGATATTATTAGTATCTTTGTGTAAATGGTAACCGTCTGTTTAGGTGTACAATGAACAGTTATAATGTGTATCACATCTGTTTTGGGAAAACTAGGGGAATTTATTTTTGTTAGCATGTAGAGTAGCAGGCTTAAATTGTTTTAAGGTACTCTCTCTTTTTTTTTTTTTTGACGTGATAACGTCTGATAAATCGATGAACGCCGGCTGCACGCACGAAAAAGTGTCCCGTTAACGCACATTGTTCCGTTACGCTGTGTCCCGTTACGCTAATAAATTGACTAAAAAATTATGATGATTCATATAATTGATAATAGATATTTGATTACAGTTTCCTTTATATGAAAACTTATTCATAATTATATTTAAAACCTTATAGCTAAACGCCAGTTTTTTAAATTAATTACAAGTCATCTACACGTAAACTGTTTCGGTTCGACTGGTTTATAAAGTGAAGTGAAAAGTTAATGTGGTTTTCATTGCTTATTACAACAACAATTTCGGCAGTAAAGGTTAATTATTCTTGCATTTTAAAAATCTGATTACTAGTATAATTTCAAGTATTTATTCTTTTATTATTAAAATAAAAATGAATTAAATTTTATTCATAAAAGTATGCAATAATTTAATCAATGTTTTGTTATGACGTCACGTTAAACTATTGTCCGTAAACCGACTTTACAGACAACCAATTTTTTAAGGAAAAATATCGTGTATTTGTTGTAATACACCGAGTCACATCAGTCTCACGTATTTTCACAATTCCGACCTCTGAATGAACATTCCTTGCAGAATGTAAACCGGTCGTTATCACTACGCCATGTTGTCTTTTTCGTTTTGCGAAGATTCATCATGTGCAGTAGTGACAAAAAAAAATTAATTTTATATTTTGCGTATGCAGAGTTGCCCCCCCCCCCCCCAAACACTATGACTCACCCCCCCCCCCCCTAAACTAATGATGCGGGCCCCCCCCCCCCCCAATTTTTTTATGCCATTTTCTAAATGATTTACTCAATTATTTTATAATATTATACTTTTTTAGTATTATATTTTATCACATTTTGCATTAATTAAAACTGATTTTCTAATAATAATAATAATTTTGGTCATATCAGGTAATATTTCCATCCTGAACCGACAGATGCCAAACTGCTTTTGTTGAGGAAAGTGCGGGGTTGCCAATTTGATTTACAAGATCCCTTTCAATTATCAAAGCACCAGAATCGTATTTTCACATTAGAATCTATAATTATGTAAATAATATATACATTTTCCTCGTCTTTTAACCCCCCCCCCCCCCTGAAATTTTAATGACGCAGTCTGCGTCGTTACCCCCCCCCTTGTGGGCACCCCTGGCGTATGAACAATTTGAGAAATGGGACAATAAATATTTCTAATGACAAAACATTATTAAATATTCGGGGGATTTTTTTTCTTCTTCGTGTCATCACATGTTCTTCTGTTTAGCAAATGGTGAAAGCGAGTACTCGGCTGGTAACACAAAAAAAAATTTAAGTATATTCTGAGCTAATATTTTAAACTGCATGTGTGTGTATGTGTATATATAGCGTGTGGTGGTTAGGTCTGATAACCTTGTTTTTCACTCATTGCCACATCTCGCATGATCTCAAGTTTTTTTAATGTTAGAAAAAATGTTTATTATGAAGCAGTAGGACGCTAGAACACATGTAAAGGACTCAGTTTTAATTGAAAGAATTTATTCTTTCGCGTAGCTGCAAACAACAGCTACTAATTTATGAACGTAATGTTGAAGAAACGAAAATATAAGTCAAGAAAGCGATTGTAAAACGAGACGTCGTTGAGAACAAAGTTTTAAAAAGTTAATCTATGTCATAAAGCTGTATTTGAAGTATTTTACGCTTTTATAGGCACCGCAAAGTTGTTTTATATTGTGGATGTATATTGAGCAGGAGTGACAGAAAATAGTTCTTCTAGCGTTGAATAATTATGCGTAAGCAGCATTCCACATGTATATTTCAATTATTTGTGATTTAAACAGAAAAAAAAAATTAATTTTGTAATAATAAAAATGATCATCATCCATATTAACAAAATACCATAGTACATAAAATAGTTATTACCAGTTGCCAGGTATAATGATATCGTAATATTTTGCTGTGCTTTTGACACCCGAATTGCGTATTAAGGCGTGGTCTCACATGCAAAGTTGGTTATTTAATTTCCTTCTCAATACAATCGATTAAGAGTTTTCCTGTTATTCCTTGCCGATGTTTCACTTAAATTTGGTGTGGGTCACAAATTTTATCACCAGGCATTCGCTAAACTTTATTTGTGACCTGTAAAATGTCAGTACAAGTGATGAACCTCGCGTGACATTTTACCGCTTTTAGATAAAATTCAGTAAAAAAGTCTGTTGAGAAAATATGAGGCGAAACACAAAATGCAACAAAGATATCAATATTAATTCATGGGAAAGAGCCCTCAAATAACAGTAATGGCGGGAAAATGAAATCACTGGCTCGGCGTGTTGAGATTGTGCCTTAAAATTTTCCTTAAAATCTGTACATGTGTCCTGTAGTCACAAAGATTTAGGTAATTTAAAATATTCTAAGATAACACGTACTGGTGGCGTGACCATTGTGTTTGTACATAGAGTTTTTTTTTTTACAAAAATTCCTCTGGAAACCGGTTGCCAAGAAATAGTTTGTTATCCCACAAGATATATATTGTAACTTTGAGCAACACATGGCTATGGTTATTTTTGCATATATGAAATACGTTTTTCGAGATAATACTGAGTATTTCTTACGAAAATTGGTGCATAATTTTTATACGTTAATGGATTTTTCATCAATGCAGTATTTTTTTAAAACCATAGAAAAGATAATCGAATATTAAATAATTGGGCTTAATTTTCTTTAATCGTTCTTATTAATGTGCGCAGTTAACAATGGAAAGCTACTCAGGGAACAGTAGACATATAAATTTCAAATATTGGAGGTACAGGGAGGACCCAGTATTAGGCCTACTAGGATATCTAGGTAGAAATGTACAAATAGAATTAATTCTTCATGCATATTTGTCTTGTCTTTACAAAAAAAATCCGGTGAAGTGCAGCGCTGTAGGTGCCCGAAGGAGGAAGCTAAGTTTGCCGCGGACTGTACCAGAGGGGAGGTCATGCTGACGATCTTCCGGCCGTAATGAGTTCCGGCTGAGGTCTCCTGGCCCCCTATTCCTCCCCCTCCCCGCCTTCTCTTCCTTGCGTAATCCCGCGGTCCCGTTGGTCTGCTGCTGGCCTCCGGGCCATTCCCTCGGAACAGATAGGGCAAGTTGTCACCTCTACGCCCGCGCGGACATAACTCAATTGGCTCGCCACCGCCGCCGGGAGGATCCTAGAAAGGGGGGTGGGGTTGAATTTAACGAGCGTCCGGCCAAGTTGCGGCGTCAATTGTGCGTGGAGACCACCCCCTCGACCCACACACCCCCTTAAGTCTCTCCCTCTCGCTCACAAGGAGAGTGTGGGGGGGGGGGAAGGGTGTACGTAGTTCGCGGCTGATTAAGGGCGCGCGCAACCCCCCTTTCTCTCTCTCCCCCCCTTCCTCGGATTTATATCCACTTAACCCAGGGGCGGGGTCCTCCCTAGTCGCGCCCGCGGGGGGACCCTTCGTGATTTCCCCGCGCGCGAGACGGCTTCCTCTCCCTTCCCTTCCCTTCGCCCCCCGCACGCCTGCGCGAGGGACCAGTTATTTCATGCGAAGCGAATATCAAAATCGAATTTTTTAAAAATCAAATCGAATTGCGAATATTTGTTCTCTGCAAAGCTGTATTGCGTTTATTTTTTTGTTATATATATAATACATGATTGAAGTAAAAACAAATGTGTAACGTTTGTAATGTTTGAAATATCATTTAAAATATCACGCATCATTTAAATAAAAATTGTAAAGTATACATTCATAAAAGTTTCTGGAGTGTCGTCTTTCGATATTTTTAAGTACCTAACCAGTTTTGTTCAAGCAACACACGTACAAGATAAAAAAAAAATTAACAATATTTTCATGAGTGAATCTGAGGCTTCCAATGTTTTAAAACTTTGCATCAGAACCGAAGGTTCAAATAAAACTAATAGCAAATTTTTTGGCTTATTAAAATCGATTATTTAAAAAAAAAAAAACCTATTGATTCGCTTTGTGAAAGCTTCGCGCAGGCGCACGGCCCCACCAATCATACCACCCGAGCATTGTTCACCCATTGTTCCCGCTACGCATCACGACGGCTTGCTAGCTATCTTCCTATGCCACCGATACACCACGTGTTCGGGGTGGTGGGGTGGGGGGAAATTATAATTGGTGGACACATCGAGTTATCACTAGGGACATGCAGATTACGCGAAAAGGATCCGAGACTAGATGAAAGTTAAAAACACTGTAGCACCGTCTGTGTTTTCGTGATTGGGTGGGTTTCTCCCAAGTACATATCGATTGTAACACCACCAATCACAGTGATTCAGTGCGGAAGTAAACGCGTCCTGAGCGACTCCGGTCAAACAAGGCAACGACTTCTCTCGCAGCCGGCCGCCAATCACAAGGAAGAAACCGCTGGTGTGGGTATACTACCTTGTTGCAGTCTAGTAGGCGTTCAGATCTTTTCGCGAAAAATGCCTGCCTCTAGTTATCACATTCGGTTTTAGTCTTGTGTCCTTCACCTTGACTCGCATTTGACTGTCCTCAAAAGTACCTACTATGTACCGGAGGTAGGAGCCCGTTTCTCCAACAGTCACTTGCAAAGCATCACGCGATGTATGTTTACGAAAAGTGCTTAGACCATTCGGGACTACTGCTGAGAACTTCCGAATTCGAGACAAGTTACATGACACTGAATATAGCATAAAAACACATTTCACACCTAGTTAAAAATATTTTGTTAAATCCCCCCCCTTCCCTAGGTTTGTTTGTTACTAGGCCTATACATTCCATTGTTACTAGTTAATACGTGATTTCACATTTTAATATTTTAACTCCGATTTGGAAATGAAACTAGATATCTGGGCGCAGCCAATGTTTAGAGCTATCTGGAGGTGAATAGTAATTTTTGACAGGTTAAAAAAAATGCATTTGGAGGATCAAAACAAAACTGGCGCTTTTGAGAGGCAAGTTTCGCGAATGTTGTAACACAGGTATAATTAATTAAATACACCAGCTACCTACAACGTGTGGTGTGCTCTTTTTATTACAATATCGAGCCAATGCAATTAAGAAAAATCATAGGAAACTATTTTTTTACTAGCTGATGTACCCGTTCTTCCCTACGGCAGTCCACAGACGGAACTCAACTCGCACATGCCCCTCGTGAAAAAAAAAAATGAATAGAATTTCGAAAACCAACTAAGATAACCGGAAGAAACCAAAGAAGCCATATGGGATTCAACAGTTTTTTTTTTTTTTTTTGGGTCCTTCAAATTCACTTTTATTTAACCCAACTGTGTTAATATGATTATAGAAAGACTGGATTAATACCCGACAGAGAATAAAGCATTTACAATGTATGTAATGTGTGTGTGTGTGTGTGTGTGTGTGTGTGTGTGTGTGTGTGAAAACCAAATTTCACGTCTCTAGGCCTTTTCGTTTCCGCGCTACGCGATCCGACAGCCAGACAAAACTATTTCTCTTTTTGTTAATACAGGTTCGCTCTCTACGTGCGTCGGTCGGCTGGGATGTAATCCGCGTGGAGTGGCGACGTGTTTACGTTCGAACAACAAATCGGCCGTTGACGTCGCGTCGGACCGAGCAGCGACCGTCTCGCAACTATGGCTCCCGTGCGACGTGGACGCGGTGATCAGGTTTCGCTGCGTGGCGGGAATGCCCTGTGATTCTCTCTCTCTCTCTCTCTCTCTCTTTTGAGTGCCGCGATAATGTCCTGCGACGCAAGCTTGCTCGACGGAAACAATTTGCTGTTACCTCGGAGCGCCTCTCGTGTTTATTTTTTTTCCCCCCTTTCGCACTTTTTTTTTTTAACGTTTTACGAATCGGCGACGCGCGATAGGCGTAGTTAACATTTTCCCCCCCTTCCCAGCAATTAGCGGTGCCAGGACACACCCTCTCACCCTCCACGTACGATCCTTCTCGTGTGTGAAATCAAAGCGCTCCCTCCGAAGGTTGATGAGGGGGGGAGGGGGGAGAGTGAAGTCATAAAGTGCAACCGCAGAGGGGTGGTGTGGAATCTGCCATGGAGGGCGGAAAATTGCAAGCTTTACCGACGTACGCACACCTCTCTCTCTCTCTCTCTTTCTCTCTCTCTCTCTTTCTCTCTCTCTCTCTCGCTCTTCTCGTCCTTGCGTCTCTTCCCTTTCACTCCCTTTCCGTCCACCCCCTTTTCCTCCAGGAGCATCTTCCTTCACCGCCGCGCGCTGCCTTCCAACCCGCGTCCGTAACGAAATCAGTGTCTGTACAGTAATTAATTACGTTTGTCTGCGTGGGCGGCGGAGTGCGCGCGCTCTTGCGACGGCAAGGATAGAGGGAGGGAGGAAATGCGAGGGGGTGGGTCTCCGTTTATATGTTACCACACCCCCGCAAACACCCCCCCCCCCTTCTCTTTTCTCGACCTCGTCTCGGAAGCCAACTCCCATCTCTGCATGCATGTATGGAGCTTGGTTTATGGGGCAGGGGGGGTTGTTGGCTGTAGCGGAATGGAGTGTGCGTAACGCCTCCTGCCCACGCACACACACACATACACCCCCTACATGTAATAATTCCCACTAATGGACGTAGCGGTAGTTCTGTTTCGCCGTTTGACGCCGTTTAATTGCCACAACCTCCCGGTTGTTGCCTTGGGCTTGGTTAGAGGGGGGGGGGGGGGGAGAGAGTGAGAGACGTACTTCTGAATTAACCGACTGATTGTTGAGAGCGAAGCGCAAGGCCGCCTCCGTCGCTGTCTTACTTTATTTTTGTTACTTGCGTCGCGAGCACACATTTACTTTATTTTCATTATGAAACATCTTAAGTTTTCGGTATTCGGGCATTTGGTGGAAGTAATTTCGTGAAAAGGAACTGAAGTCGCGTGGAACGGAAATGTGTAACCACGGTGCTGCCGTGTGTGGCGGATGGCGCGAACCAAAGTTCACAAAGCCAAAGGGGAACTTCATAGTGATAACTGATTAACGAATTTTAATAAGCTGAGAAGTATTTTAATAAGATTAACTGTCGAAAATCATGTCCAAAGCAGGGTCTTGGTATTTTTTAAAGTGTTTTTCGCATTTATCGGAGCTGTTTCCTTATGTAGTTCAACCTTTCGCTATGCAAATCGAATAATTCTATAGTCAACGTAGCTGCTCCGGTAGAGAATACTAACATTTTCATTTGTTATATAGCGAATGCTGTAATTTTATTATGGTCTGTTTATTTTGATGATGTAGTCACAATATTATAATTTATAATTATCTCAACAGGCGAGCTAAAAATAGTCTCTCATGTAACTTGTCTCTCAGATTCAGCACAGTTTTCGAAAGTAGCACCGAAAGTTTGCGCATCTTTATGCATCTATGAAAAGGTTTTTGTAAAATGCTTTGCAAGAGACGGTTGGGAAATGGTGTACCTGTGGTACCACACACAAATGTTTTTTCAGTTCTCTTAAAAAAATTTTCTTTGGAAACCAGTTGCCAAGAAATAGTTTGAAATTTTACAAGAAAGATATTGTAACTGTGTGCAACACATGACTATGGTTATTTTTGCCTATATTAAATTGTTTAACGATATAATACCGAGTATTTCGTACGAAAATTGGCGCACAATTTTATATTTCATTTGATGCTTTATTCATGCATAGTTTTTTTTAAAAAAAAACAATGGAAAAGATAATCGAATATTCAATCATCGGACTTATTTTTGTTTCTATCATGCTTATTAATGCGCGTAGCTAATACTGGAAAGTTATTCAGGAAACTGTTTGCAAATAACTTTAACTATTGGAGGTACTGGGACAGCACAAAGCATAAACGATAATAACTCCGTCGCTCGGCGTCCTCGGAAAGTCAAAGTTTAGCAGAAGAACGAGCTTTGTCCTTCAAATTACCACTAGGATGACGTTCCCACGCTTTCTTCCCGCCGGACCTGCCAACAGAACTAGAGAAGTGGGCCAGGAATCAAGAGCAACTGAGGAGCTGAACAAGCGTGTGTACGGCTGCGATGCCCACCGCGTTTTCACCCTGTTCGGGCCTCTGGCAGGACCTGCTCGCGACGACACGCGTTATGAAGCTCGGGGTTGTCAGGCGTACCATAGTAGTGGCACTTGTACCATTATATTGGCTCTTGTGCCATTATTGTGGCATTTGTACAATTTTATGGACACTTGTACCATTATATTGGAACTTGTACCATTATATTGGAACTTGTACCATTATATTGGAACTTGTACCATTATATTGGAACTTGTACCATTATATTGGAACTTGTACCATTATATTGGAACTTGTACCATTATATTGGAACTTGTACCATTATATTGGAACTTGTACCATTATATTGGAACTTGTACCATTATATTGGAACTTGTACCATTATATTGGAACTTGTACCATTATATTGGCTCTTATACCATTATTGTGGCATTTGTACAATTTTATGGACACTTGTACCATTATATTGGTACTTGTACCATTTTATAGACACCATCATCGTGGCACGTACGCCAATACCTTGACACTTGCACCATGTCCTCACTTTATTCCCAAAACTATGTTATTTATGACTACAGCATGGTGTGCGATGAATTAATCATGTCTTGTTCGTTGTTAGATATTAAGTAATTACTATATTTAGCGCTGAAAACAAAGAACGTAATCATACATACATAATTATCACTTGAATCTGTAGAGAATTAGGTTTGCTCAGCTAATCTGTATAGTTCGTTGTTTAAATTCGACTTAATTATTTGTGTCCTGTGTCATCAGTGTCCCATTACCACTTTTTAATCCCAGTTGCGGAGCGGGGAGGGTAGGATGTTGAACCTTACAACGGTCATTCATGAGCGATACGTGTTCCAGGAGGCAAGCCTGTGCAGTACGGAGCAAGTGATATCACTAATTGCAACACTATCCTTAGGGACATGCAATTATTCGTGAATTATTCTGATCGCTCATTAGAATGTAGTGAGTTATGTCGGCGTTAGCGATTGTTCACTTGTGATTGGCGGCCGTCGGCAAGAGCAGTCGTTGTTGTCCATGTTCGGCCGGGCCATTCAGGGGACGCGTTTGCTTCCGCACTGGATGGCTGTGATTGGTATGTGCTGGCAGTAGACATGTAGCTGTAATAAAACCCAGCCAACCACGAAACACAGACAATGCTACAAAGTTTAAATCAACACTTTAACACTCAGCTAGTGGGGAAATCTTTTCGCGTGCATGGTTGTCCGTCTGGCGACCGTGGCGACAATGCGGATATAAGATCACATACATACTTATGCGTCGAGTAATTTAAAAACGGTTTATATTCACTTTCTAGTAGTTTTGTGCTTGTGTTCAAAATTACTAATGCAGCGAGAAATTAAACCCGTAAGCGGGTCAGCTTTTTTAAAAAAAAAAAATTACTGAGCGATTTTTTTTTGAAAATATGAGTCGGTGGTAACTGTCGTTTACCTATATCATAGTCTGTGTATTTATCGCCGTCTGTTGTAGGTCTGCTCTGCAATAAAATGGAATTCTATGTTAAAAGTTCAATTACGTAAAAGCAATCGTCGGCTTTATTTTGTGAACGACTTGAAACTCTCTTGCCAAACATAGTGTTTCTGCGTTGAGACTTGTGTATTTATATCATAAATAAATAAAGATATATAAATAAAGATAAATAAATAAAGGTAACTTTAAGTTGAAATTTTACGTTGAAACAAAGTTTGAGACGCTGTCTGTCTTTAAAATGGCCAGAGTAAGATTTTCATGCGTGTATCGGTCCCCAAGCATTGGGAACAATTTTCGCAATTTCTTTTAATTTTTTTTATCAAATTTTAGGAATGCTGCATTTTTCGTTTAATGGAATTTCCGTTACCGTACAAGGATTTCCCATACGTCCAATGGAAGGAAAGTGATGCACAGATTTCCTGAATATTTGTCCCCGACATTGCTTTAATGAAAGTATGAAATATGTAGATGTCTTTCGTTTTTCTTGTGAGGCTGACTGCAGAACCACTAAAGAATAGGAACGTCTTTTGAAACTCAAGTGTGGCCGTTGTTGACTCGAAAGGGAATTCATTGTTTTGTTCATTGCTAATTAAATATAGCGCATGTTTAGAATTGCTGAACGTTCAGCTAAATTTTAAATATATATTTTTTTGTCTTGTAAACTGCCATTTTTATTAGTGTTGGATAAAAATTCAGGATTGGTTTGAAAAAAATATCCCTATATTTTGTTAATTAAATTCGTGGATTGTAAAGGCAGTGTGAGATTTCGTTTAACTATCGGCTGAAAACCATTTATTGGGAGACGAGTAGTTATGCTGCAAAGTTGAATCAACAATTAAAAAAGAACCTGACATAAACACGAACATGAATAGATAATGGCAAAGTTTTATTCTCTTGACGCCACAGTGAAGTATTTTTTAACTGTAAATGTTTTCTTTGTCAATGACTTCGTCTCGTCGAAAAAATAAATAATTAGTATAACACTTTCAAAAAAGATTAGAAAGCTCTGATTATGAGTCGACAGTTATTTGTTAGAGATAATTTGAGGTGTATTTTAAAACGTGGCATTGCTTTCAAGTGCCGTATAGCGTGGCGCATTATTTAATTGTCTAATTTACAAGTGCCTGGCGCATTACGAAGTAGTTGATATCGTCACTTTAGAATTTGCTTCAGGTTTTCTTCTCAGTTTCCCTAGCGATACAGATTTAGACAGTGTTCGATGGACCATTACACATTATTTAAAGCTAACTTCTGAAAAAATTATCTGATCGAAGTAATCTAGTTTATTTGTTTTATGGAGGTAATGAAGTAGCCTGTCAGATAAGCTATTAATTATTCAAATTTTAATGAATGATGATTGAACAGTATGATGCATATGCACAGTGTGGACATTTGTTTTATGCGATATTGATAAAGTTCGAAGCGCGGAAATTAATTGTGAATTTTATTTTTTGTGGTTAGGGGGGGGGGGAGGGGGGGGGAAGTATGTAAATTTTAATGGTTTTGTGTCGGGGTATAATTTCAAGAGCTTTGCAATCACATACATAATACAGGTTTTTTTATTTCCTTTTGATGCAATGGAACCGATGCTGAAGTGCGACTCTTACAACGGAAACTGAAACCATGTTGTGCGCGACTTTTGACGCTGTCTGTTGGTGGGTCCATAACTACTGGCAAATAAAACTGGGGCGAAAGGTTCAAACACAAAGTGCTAGCTTAATAATTATTGTTTAACTACTTGACGACAAATATTTTAGTAGAGTTTTTTTTTTTTTTTTTCATTTTTTTTTTTTTCCTGGCGAGCCCCCATATCTCGCAACTTCAGTGTGAGCCCCTTCACTACACTTCTGTGGGTTTCCGACTTGCTTGATAGTAGCTAAGTTCAGTTGGAGGTTGCATGCGTATCAGAGTGAGCCCTGTGCGCTTAGGTCGGGGTTTTTATTGTAAAATGATCGCAAGCATCGTGTCTGCAGCATGGTTGTCTTGTTTCCCTGCCACAAACTATGGCCGCGGGGGCACCCGGACGGAGGAAGAGTCGGATTGAAGGGCACAGAAAAAAAAACAACAGAGACGGAGATAGTGTTGGGAAAACCCGCGGGAAAGTCGCGAGTGAAAAAAAAAACAATATATTTAATTATTGGAGCAGGGTGTGGAAACAGATTCAAGATTCAGATTATTTATTCACTTAAAGAAAATTACTTATTTTATATAAATGTTAAAATTCGCCGCGTCTCAGCCGTACAACGACGTTCCAAGCGCACATTTGTCTATAATTTACAAACACAATTAATATATTTGACTTAAAGTAAAGGAAATGTTGTTTGGGGAAAAACATAAAAAAAAACCTCTTGGCATAAATTTATACAGCAGAAAAGTATTCGCATAGTAACAATTATATGTAATTTGAACATGTCAAATATAAAAAGCAATCTTGATGGTTTTTGAAGGTTTTTGGTTTGGTAATCATTTGATACAATTTCAAAGCACAAGTGGGATGATAGTGAATCTTACGAGGCTATGTAGCAGAGGAAATTTAAACTGTGCTTTTTATTTTGGTTTCTAACAAATAAAAGCATGTTCTATATTAATGAGTATAAGATGCAGTATCTCTAGTACTTATGCTACACGACAAAATTGAGTTAAATAATTTTCCCTGGTTCGTTTGCCTTATGCATCGCTTTTCACAATTAATGTAGATCTGTTAGTAATATAATTATGTAAGCTACTGTCTAGTGGGCGGGCCCAAAACTATTTCAAAAACTATGTCTCAGTCTCAGTAATTAAGAGTTTCTCCCCATGATGGAACCCGTTCAGCTTGACTCTTCTCAGTTGAGTTGATTCTAACACACGGAATCACCGGTAGTTATGCCACGACTGCATAGAAGTTTAAACTCATTCACGTTAACATGTTCAGTTTGTAAACTTTGTTCTTATATTTTTTTTCAAGCCTTTAATAGTGTCAAAACAAGTGATAAACAAATTTTAATCAATTAAAAAAAATAATACCTTATATTTACGATTTAAACAGTGTTTTTGTAACAGCTAAGTCTTTAAATTGAGTTTCATTAAAATGTCTACGTTTTAAGTAAATGTTGCAATTCAAGCTCTGAATCACTTGGCTGTTACACCACCAAAAAATCTGTGTTTATGGCACACAAACGGTGCGCAGAGCTTCAGAAGAAACGACGCGTTTTGAAAACTACTCAAGATATCAAAGTGGGGTCTGTTTACGGAAAGTATTTCATAATGCGTTGAGGGCGGCTGGGTACATTCTCTTTCCTTATTTCGATTTTTAAATGGCTGAAACGCTTCTTTTTCATAAATAATTTTTTAGACTTGACACTCCTGTTAAATATTAATGAAAGCACCTGAGGGTCTTACATTGCACCTTTATCTTCATGTCTCCGCCATAGCACGTTGTGGTTAACGCTGAAATCTCATATTTTCCCTCTGCAGGACGAGGAGACTTCGTGCCAGTTCAGAGGGGCGATACCGCGCTAGAAGCACCAGCGAGCATCGCACTTATCCGCCTCAATAACACAAATGCAATTTGTTGGACTGCTTAAATGCGTTTCTGTTCGTTTGTATAAAGTTGCACAACGTGTGTTAATTTATGTATGTAATTTTAACTATTTGTTTTTACGGTGTGGTCTTCAGGGGAAGGTGTCAGAATGGGCTCTACGCGGCCTTCAGGTTGCGGGGTGTGGTACGAGGCTCAAAGTCCGTTCCTGGGCGCCCTCTTTGTCGCCCGCCGAACGCGTTTAGCGGCGGCGGCCGCTGTGTGTAACCGACGGTTTAAATCAGTTCCCGCCAATCACTTTCCTCGTCTCTTCTCTTCCCCTCCTCCGCCCGATTTTCCTCCCCCCTTCCTCACCTCTCCCCGAAGCTCGCGACTCGACGCACACCTGACAAAACTTCATTTGCCCTCAAAGTAATGCGATTTCGCGACAGCTTTCCAAGGCCGGGAAGGGTTTTAAAAAAAAAAAATTGGGGGCGCCTGGTGGATACAGATCTGTTCCGGCGGAAAATCGAGTTGTGGAACTGAAATGAAATCCTTTTTGATTGCAGGCCACTCTTCCTCCTCCTCTCCCCCCCATTTCATCCCTCTTCTTTTTCCGTATCTATTCCGGCGTTTATGCCCTTTGCGCGCGCTCCGCCCATCCGAGTAATCTCTTTCTCTTTGTCTTTCCGCCCTACGATTCGTCGCTCGCAGAGTTCCGATAATTTTTTTTTTTTTTTTTTCAAATCGACGCGTTTTTCTGTTCGTCGCCCCTGACTTGTCGAGTCTGTCGGCGCGTCGCCAAATCTCGATAGCATAACTCGCCATTTCTCTCTTTCTCTCTCTTTATGCAGGTGTTCAAACGCTTCCACGATCTTGATCGGAATAACTCCCAGTCGTTTGTCCGTCGCCGAACGAGAGAGGCATCAGATAAGTTGAGTTTGTTCTGTGGAGGCCGTGCCCTGATTTTCAGTCGGTCCTCGGGAAAGTTTGCTATGGCGATAAAGAAATCTACGCGCGGAGCAGTCGCGAACTAAGTTAGCGTCATTTGAAAATTTGGAGCCTGCCAGAAACTCTTGAAGCGTCATTTTTGATCTATTTATTTTCTAGGATTTATCGCTGAAGGGGCCCGCCTGTCATGAATGCGGGAACATTTTAACTTTATACTGTGGGACTTTATTCCCGGAGTTCGGTTTGAATACGTGCAAGAGGCTGTCTGTTGATGAAGATTTGAAGTAGTCTTCTGAACTTTTCCAATTAAAATGTCTTTGGTGAGTTATGTTTTACGAAAATAACTTTCCAAATGTTTAGGAACTACCTTCAGATCGCACATAAGGTTAACTTCCATGTTACGAAAGCCTGCGCGTGTAGAAGTGAACAATTACAGTATAACCTCTAATAATATAATGATATGGCCTTTTTATTGTACCTATGTTCATACGTATTTGCTAAGAAGTCACAAAGTTTCGAAAGAGTAACGATTCGTACAAATAATTTATCGATTAAACTTTGATGCAACGTAAAAATTGAACAGCAGTTGTTTCACATGCTTCTTTTAAAAGTTTGTGTTTGGGGTGAAAAAATACTTATTTTGCTATGGGATTAATATGAAATCAGCGGCAGACATTTTGTGTGTTCGCTCTGACTTGTTTTACAAAATGACCAGTGAAGCAGGTTTCCGCAGCAGGATAAATCTGTTAAACAGGAAAAACCTAAGGGAATCGAAAAAGTTTCTTCAAAACTTGGAAAACACTGAGCGATAAAATGCTAGTTACAAAACTTAATTTGTAAATTTTAATGCTAGTTTGTTCCTTTACTGTCTTTAAACCAGTCTGTAGTTTAATCACGAATTTGTGTACTTGAAAACCCTATAAGTTTTCATCGTTAAGAAAACGCAAGGAAAACAGTTTTTAAAAAAAAAATGTTGTGATTTAATGATATGGAGTACGATAAAATGTCGAAAGTTTTTCACCTGGTCGTAACCAATAATGTATTGTCTGTATGTTCGATAGTGTAGTGGTATCGTGTTACAAACTGGCTGTGATGGTTACACAGCATTGGTGGAGATGGTTGCAGACTGTTTATTGTGCGGGGAATGGACAGTTGACATGTTACGTTTTGTTTTGATACATAATAATTAGTTAACACACACACACATATATAGAAAAAAAGGATTGAACTAGGAAAAAAAAAAGTTTGGTTGGACAGGGATAACTTGGATAACTTAGGGAAATGGTCTATAGATTATGTGTGTTGGAACCCTGTGACGGTAATAGGGAAACAATATTTTAATGTGTAACACCTTAGCTCTATCGCTGTACGCAATTTGGTGGCATTTCGTGAATGCGACGGAAATGTGGAACAATTGTGGTACTGCCATCTGTAGCGGATGTCGCGAATTGAAGTTCACAAAGCCAAAGGGAAACTTTTTACTAGATGGGGCAGTATTTTAATAAAATTGCTAGTAAAAAATCAGGTTCAAAGCTGAGATTTAGTGTTCTGTTAGGTATTTTTTTTATTCTTTTTATCGGAGACGTTTCATTATATACCTACTTTAAAATTTCGGTCTGCTTATTAAATGATTCAATAGTAGACGGAGCTGCTCTGGCAGTGAATTCTAGCGGTGAACCCGGAAACTACGTGTGATTATCGTCCAGAAATGTAGTTTAAACACAATATTCGTATATTTATCACGCTTGAACTTGAATTTCTGCTCATTATCTTTCATCCAAGAAAGCGTTGTCTTGATATGTTGTCATTTGGAACAGTTATTTGAGCTGCTCTGATCAATAATTATTCATAGCGAATGACGATGAAATCAACACCGAATGGGCCCGTTAATGCAAGGAAAAACACAATTTACCTATATAAATGACCAAATTTGGTCTGTTAAAAAGGAAAATTTATGTTGCTATGTTTAGGAAATTTAAACATTTATGTGGGCCTACTATGTACAAGAATGCATTTAGTTTTTTGCGTGCAGTTTTTTCTAGTAGTACTGGAAAAGTAACTTAAAAGTTAAGTAATTAGCTGTCCATCACTTGGAAATTCATGAATACATAAATTGGGTTTCCATCATTGCATTTCGACTCTTTTAAATTCATATTAATAGAATAAATTTAAAGACAGAGAAATCTCATTGTTTCGTAATTAAGTAGTAAAAAGACTCGTACATAGCTTACAATGACTGATAGATCAAATTAATATTGTCACGATCCACCTTCAGAGGGGGGGGGGGGGGCGAGAATCGTAGCTCTTTACATAGAAACAACTCGCTTGGCATCAACTAGTCTTAACTTCATAAAATACTTTACTGTACCTAGGATCATAGGTTCGTCATCCCGTACAGGATGTCTGGTGAGAGCTGAACTAAGGAGATTTTGCAAAATAACATAATACTTAATTAAAATTATTTTATTCTTAAAGTCAAATACTCAACATCATTTTAAAGAACATTTAAATAGCAGGATTACAATTTAAAACAATAATCTCTTTACTTCCTTAACGATTGAACGACCTTACAAGAGAGAGAATGAGAGAACTTCACTAAACACTTCCCTAGTCCTTCCGAATACCTCAAATCATAATTAATACTTAAAATTAAAACAAAGATAAGTCCATACTCACATTTTCCGAAAAGCCTTTCTTGATCGATTACTTTAAAAAAATAACGTAGGGGCCTCTCCTGCCCTTGAAATCCCGAACGAACATTACATTTTAAAAACTATGACGCGTGACCCCTGACGAGGGCCATAGCCTCCGCCCGAAAGCTTGACGACTACATTATGACCTAACTTAAATTAAACGACTCGTGGCCTCTGGCGTCGACCATAGCTTCCGCCCGAAAGCTTGAATTCCTACATCACGAACGAACTAACAACTCGTGACCACAGGTGAGACGCATAGCCTCCGCCTGAGTGAGCCTGAATTCCTACATCACGAACGAACTAACAACTCGTGACCACAGGTGAGACGCATAGCCTCCGCCTGAGTGAGCCCCGAGTCACCACTCACTTGCGCTTAAATTCGCGCGCCCTGCCGCGCCTACCATAACAAAAGCTCGTTATTGAAGTCAAATTTACTAAACAACTAACTAGAACATCTGGGAAGACTACCCCCCCTCTACCCCAATGTGCAGGCCACACCGCGCGGCTTGTTACGACAGCGCGCCCCAGTAACTGCGGCCCGTGGCTGCGCCAGCGCGCGGCCAAACAAACAAACAAAATTCTGCAAGCCCGCAGCGCGCCGCGCCGGCCCCGTGCCCCAATTACATGGTCACGCCACTTGCGCTGACGAGTGAACAGAGCAGCCAGCCCAGAGTCCCGTCAGTAAAGTCCCTAAATTTGATTTCAACAACCCTGCAAAATTTCAACCCGCGACATAACCCTCCCCTCACAGAGCTCGAGCCCCATCGAGCTACCTCAAAATTACAAATTGTCTTTTTCCATTAAACCATAACTATAAATTCCTCATTTCACAAAAATAATAATTTTCTTAGTTCCTTGCTGTCTGAACATACATCTAGATTCTGCATAAGATTTATTTTAAAACAACAAGTATTCATAAAATTAAATGTAAAACTTTTATCTGGTTTGTTCTCACAGGAACCTTCAGAGGCTCGAGTTCTCAATTCTAAAAAAATTGTTCTGTTAGTGAAGCTCTCTTTACAAATTAAATTACTGTTCTTAGTTTCTCAGTATTCGTTAAACAATGTGCAAATTCTTGATAATTATTATTATTTTTTTTTTTCGGTTTCCGTTTATTACCATACTTCTTTCGTTCTTCAAAAAAAAATTAAGTGTCCTTACAGTGTTTCAATTAATTAAACTCTTATCTCGTGAAGGTTGGTGCAACTCCTCGAAGTCAGTGTTGTCGAGAAGAGTAGCTCCCTGGGCTGGCCATCAGCAAACACCACTCAACTCCAACAGCTACTGGACTGGCTTCCAGGGCAGCTCACAACTTCTCCCCACATCTGCTTCGGAGTTGTGCCATCCTCATCACGAACAGATTACAATTCTGAAACATCATCAACAGGCATTACCATCACGCCTGACAAATACAAAACTAACTACTAAACTGCAATCGATGGGCAAGGATGCAAACACACAAAAAAATATAATTAATTAATTCAACTGCTAACATAAAGTATCCCACCCTTAGCATAATCTAATCAGGCAAATAATTTGATAGGAAAAACTTAAGGAAGGGAAACATGACCTCCAATGATTTTCCCTAACTCTTGAGTCTTGATCTTCTCTATACAGCAAATAGTCCCCACGAAGTAACTGGGTTGAAGGTCAGTTCACATGACCCACCCATAACCTCTTCTACTCTTCTTTTCTTCTGGGGGCAACCACAATGCCCACCAATCTCTCTCCATGGTGCCGAACCAGCTATCCCATGAGAGTAAACAACGTAGTCAATAGAAGCGCAGAGGGGAAACACCAATCTCTGGCTTGTCGAGTCATAAAACTGCTTTATCTTCTTCTTCTTCTGAGTAAAAATATCTGACTAACCTTGCTTCTATTCTTCCAAACAGTAAAAGTTCATCAGGTATCTTCATGAAAGAAACATTCTAACTAATAATTCTTCATTTTTCTTCTTCTTTATTTCTGTTAGTTGTAATAGAAGGCCATGTTAGGGAGGTTATAGGGAAAAAGAGTGGCCAATTCCCACCCCATCACCCACCTAGATCATGACTAATTAACTTTTAAACTTTCTATTTCAAACAAATAAAAAAAAAACATTTTTTTTTATTCAAACTTTTAAACTATAATTACTTTTACTTCATAACCTCAAAAGCTAATCAATAATTCTAAATGAAATTGTGATTTACTGCATCCTTGTTCCATCCGATCTGTTTGTTTATAACCTTTCTTGTAAAGTATAAAATTTTCAAACATTACTAATTCAAAAAAAAATTAAATTCTGGTGTCCTTTGAGTTACAATTAACTTTACTATTTCTTAGCTTGAAATAATTTAAGTTTTCAGAACTATTTCATTGTCTAATTCACAACACTTAAAAATCAACTCAAAACAACAAATCATCAAAATCAATAAGATCATCTGACCTACCTATCAGTACTGTGAACTTGAACTGTTCGTACACATTTATAATAAGCTATTGTATTTAAATTCCAACCTAAATAAGGTTTAAAAAAAAACTACTAATCCCTCTGTAAATTAAGAAAATTAACTTTAAAAATTAAACTTAAGGTATTAGTTCTTTTTGACAGCTACCACAACTCACTAGTTCCATTACATTACTATAACCTAAAAAGTTCTGTAAATAATGTTTATAACAAAAAAACTCCAGTTACTGTCTTCCATAAAAAAATAAAACTTTACATGACCTTATTAATCTCCACTTGTAAGTCCATGGCTGCCAGCTTTCTCTTCTCTTGAATCTTCAGTCTTGGCTCTTGTTTCAGTGATCTTGTATCTTGTCTCTCGAACTCTTGTCATCTTGTAAACTGGACTGCTGCTCAGCTCATCTTAAGGAATCTGTAACAGTTTCAAAAATACATGTTAATTTAAATTACATAATTCCTGTTCTTTGGTCCTAAAAAAAATTGTATTATTAGTACACATTACCCTGAAACAACATTATTATTCATTGTTTATTACTTAAAAAAAATGCTTTACCATAAAATCCTTTTTTGTTCTTTTCATTAGGCCTATTTATTTTCCTTCTTCTTAATTAAATTCTGCTTCAAATGTTAATCCTAACTTAAGACCTACCATCTATTTATTATTCATTACCTACATTATTTATGTTACCCTAAAATTCCCATAAGTTTCTAATACTTCCTATCAAAGACATTCTCTCTAAAAAAAAATTTACTTGTGACTCTTAACTTAACAAACTTAAAAAAAACTTTTACACTAGACTTAACTTATTATTCATTCTTAGTTACTAAATTTCTATATGTAAACTTTAGTACTTACAAACAAAAACTGCCTATTTCTCTCTACCTCTTAATCTCTTTCAATTATTACAATAATAATGTTACCTTGCATCTTTAAACTTTCTTCTTTTCAATTAAATTAGACATCTCATAACAATAAAAATTCTGCCTATACTCTTCTTATGGGTGTACAAACCAACAACAAAATTTCAAATTCTCAAGTTTCCTTATATTTAAATTATGCAATGCACATAACCTCTGTGGTGCCTGTACCCTTTTAGGCCTACCACCTTCTCCTCTCACAGCATGACTCTTATTCCTCGGGGTCTGTATTCACTGTTACAAATCAAATATCTCAAAAAAAATTAAAAACAAATTTATTATTTTAAGAAAACAAAAATTTACATTGAATTTACTATGGAGCCTGGAAATCTTAATGTCTCACAGCAGCTAACATGACTAAATCCCATGGAACCCCAGGTTTACATAACCTGTGCCCAAAAATTTAAGCATACCAGGCTTTCTCTGCACTGGTTTTACAGCATCACACACTATTTAGGGCCCCTGATCTGCCATCAGTCCCAAGGAGTTTTCCCACAACCCCTCTCTACACAAGCGCCTACCGCATTCCTCTCAATTGGCTATCGGTTTTACGGCATTCTTTTGGGATCCGACCATCAAGTTAGGGCTAATCGAACACTAAACCTCCATACTTCCAAACTAATGTAAATCAATTAAATTTTCTCTGTAAATTCTAAAAATCAAAAAAAATTATTCCAACATGCCAAAGAAACTTCCAAAAAAAATTCATAATCTTATCTTCAAACCATTAAAATAAAAATAAATAGATTACTCTGTTTTCTCCTTAATAACTGTAAACTGTCAACAAATATCATGTCGTAAATTTTAACTATGCTTACTGACTCTTAATCATAAAATCTCATTTGTCCTAATTAAAAACAACCGATTTCCTTAAAATCTCACTGTATCTCTCATACTCAAACTTCACTGGTTGAATATCTCAATAAATTCAAAAACAATTATCTAAACTCTTAAAGAAACTCCTCCCCAATTATTCAAATAAATTACTTCACCTTATTTTATTTCATTACTTAAAACACCTTACTCAAAAAAAATTAATTAATTATCTAGCTATCTTCCATTATTATTTATTTACCGAACAAAACTTTCTCCTAAATTAATTTAGTAAAATTCAATTTCACATTAGGCAAGTACACTAACTCTCTACAGCAATGTTTCTCATTTCCCTCCTTCCTAACTGAATCCAATCTTACTTAACCTCCAGGGAATTTACCTCACAAAATAACCAAAAATTTCACTGTAGTGCCTATCTGCTATAGGCCCACTACACAGGGGGCTCTAACCCCACCAACAAACTTCATTGAAATGGTACCCTATCCCATACAGGATAGCCACTTCGGTACTACCATGGGGAACTCCTGCCCCAAACTACTAACAACACTCAGGATTCTCCTAACCCTTAATTCACGTAGATAGCCCATCTCCTATGGGTCTGTTCTACAATCCCTACTTCCCAGGGACACAACACCTCACCTTAGGGTCCCTCGCCCTAAAGAAAACATTAATTTTGTCTCTCTGTTCCCTTGGAGTAAATTCCCTCTACACACAAAAACTATCCTTCCCACTTTTCTCAATGCTTATCGATTTTATAATGTACCTCCTTAATAATGTTTACAAATCCCAAAAAAATATTTTTAAAACCGAGGTAGAATTTAACTAACAAAAACATAAACAACTTACAACGAAACACTTCTAGCCTATACATCATACACTTCTTAAATTAAATTACTTACATACTGAAAGTTCCTCTTCTCCTAAAACACACTTAAATTTAAATTTATTTAACCAATAGTCTATTTTCTTATCGCTAAGTTACCGTACAGCTGATCAAAACAAGGTCACGGCCTGTCCACGTCTCCGTATGAGCCCGTGACGTCACCGAATTCCATCAGGTGCGCCAACCCTCGCTTGCGGTTCCTCCGTTCTCCGCTAGGTCTCAGCACCTCCCCGTCACGTGTTCACTCTGCCACGTCCACTGACGTGTCGTTCTGAAACAACTCTCAACATTTTTCTAATTAAAACAAAACATCACTATAAATTCTATAACTCTCTTTTACATAAACTCTCGTTTTCTCTTTAATTCCTTTCTAACGTTTATCCTTCCCTCGACTGATTTAATTCGTACGTCTCGTCTCCTACGCGCACGAAAACAAAACAAACTTCTCTTGAAAATAATTCCTATTTACGAAAAAAACTTTATTTTAAATTTTAACTCTCTTAACCTACAATCTTAAAATTAATTTCAATTAAATTAAACCACTTGCATTATCTCTATTAATCATTTAAATTATAACGTATTCTCCTCACGTAAAAATCCCTGATAAACTCAACGACTTAAAACAACTTATCACTATAAACTTTATCCTTACAAGTATACTCAAATAAACATCTGTTACGTCAAAAAAAAAATCTCAAAGACTTCCTCCACTATAGACTAAAATTCCGTAATCCTCTCCTCAAGTAAACTCTTAATAACCTGCTATCAGAAGCTGAAACTAACTTAATAATAAACATAAAAATCTACCTCTCTCTCTCTCCAGAAATAGAACCTATCCGGCGAACTCTACCATTTCTTTCACGTGCACCTACCCGGCGCCTCCACCATTTCTGTCACGATCCACCTTCAGAGGGGGGGGGGGCGAGAATCGTAGCTCTTTACATAGAAACAACTCGCTTGGCATCAACTAGTCTTAACTTCATAAAATACTTTACTGTACCTAGGATCATAGGTTCGTCATCCCGTACAGGATGTCTGGTGAGAGCTGAACTAAGGAGATTTTGCAAAATAACATAATACTTAATTAAAATTATTTTATTCTTAAAGTCAAATACTCAACATCATTTTAAAGAACATTTAAATAGCAGGATTACAATTTAAAACAATAATCTCTTTACTTCCTTAACGATTGAACGACCTTACAAGAGAGAGAATGAGAGAACTTCACTAAACACTTCCCTAGTCCTTCCGAATACCTCAAATCATAATTAATACTTAAAATTAAAACAAAGATAAGTCCATACTCACATTTTCCGAAAAGCCTTTCTTGATCGATTACTTTAAAAAAATAACGTAGGGGCCTCTCCTGCCCTTGAAATCCCGAACGAACATTACATTTTAAAAACTATGACGCGTGACCCCTGACGAGGGCCATAGCCTCCGCCCGAAAGCTTGACGACTACATTATGACCTAACTTAAATTAAACGACTCGTGGCCTCTGGCGTCGACCATAGCTTCCGCCCGAAAGCTTGAATTCCTACATCACGAACGAACTAACAACTCGTGACCACAGGTGAGACGCATAGCCTCCGCCTGAGTGAGCCCCGAGTCACCACTCACTTGCGCTTAAATTCGCGCGCCCTGCCGCGCCTACCATAACAAAAGCTCGTTATTGAAGTCAAATTTACTAAACAACTAACTAGAACATCTGGGAAGACTACCCCCCCTCTACCCCAATGTGCAGGCCACACCGCGCGGCTTGTTACGACAGCGCGCCCCAGTAACTGCGGCCCGTGGCTGCGCCAGCGCGCGGCCAAACAAACAAACAAAATTCTGCAAGCCCGCAGCGCGCCGCGCCGGCCCCGTGCCCCAATTACATGGTCACGCCACTTGCGCTGACGAGTGAACAGAGCAGCCAGCCCAGAGTCCCGTCAGTAAAGTCCCTAAATTTGATTTCAACAACCCTGCAAAATTTCAACCCGCGACAATATACTACAAAAGTATAGGCCCTAAAAAGGCCCGTAGAAAATTCCACGATATATCTATATTGTAAGGATGGCCCTCGGTAACCATTTTTATCGTCATGAATTGGTTAGAAACTAGTTGTTTGCAGTGGATCGCATCTGTGCGAAACGGGGACGAATCGCTGGTAATACACACACGCATATATATACACACACACACACACACACACACTTATAGTTACGAGGACTAGTGACGGTGCTGGCCAGCCCAGCCCACGCGTCTGTCTGCGGGCGAGGCGCGATGCAGATAACGCTTATCCCTCCATTACCGCGACATGCCTAATCCGATTAGCAACGTTACCTCGCTTCCCCCCCTTTTTTTTCCCCCCCACTATCACAGAGCTTTCCCACTGAGCCCGAAGTATTCTCTGCGGCTCTCGAGGGTTCGGCACGTTTCCAGAGCTCTCCGTCTGCTTGAAGTGGCGCAACTAGGACGCCATTTTTCATCGGAGATTCGAGTGTTTAAGTCGGGGATTCTGATTACGAGACAATTCGGAGGGCTTCTAAAACCTTTCCAGGGCAGAACTTGGCAGGCATTTAAACGGGGAGGCTTGACCTGCGGGGCTTGTGAAGTGAAGTGAAGTGAAGAGGGTGAGTGACCCTTTTGGTGAGCGATAGCGGACGGCGAGCGGCGGGCTTCGTGTGCGAAGATTGGGTGCATCGGAAACAGAAGCATCCGAGTGTTGCGTGTGCGGCGGACGAGTGAGTACATATTGAGGCAGTTTGTAGAGACAGAGGTGCGCGGTATGAGACGAGCAGTAGAGAGAGCCACAGTCGATATGAGCTCCAGTTGGTAATTTAATAGGTAAATATTAGTAAATAAATAAAAATGTGTCTTATTGGTCTATCCTTTCGGACCTGTTTCCCGACTTGTGCGCGCGTGTGTGTTTGTTTATGTATGCACGATGTTAGTTACACACACAATGTTCACAAAAATAAAAATAAAAATTTATATAAATAAAATCTTTAAAAAAAATTACAACGAAATTCGTTTAAGTGTAAAACCATATAATCTTGGTTCCAGTAACTGTTTACGTGAGCTGCTTACATACCATACATCCTTGTTGGCGCCCAGCTGGATTTAAGGTAGCGACGTCAGATGTAGTCGGCTCGTTATCTTCAAAAATAGCCCCCGCGAACAGCATACTAGCGGACCACGATTCCCCTGAGGTCGCCTCGTTACGCCTTTCCTGCGAAGTTTCTTCGTCTGAATCGCGAGATCTTTTGCGCGCCCGCTAAGTCGTAACTGCCAACGGCTTCCGTCCGCCTGTAACGAATCCGCTTTGCTACTTAAGCCTCCCCAAGTAAAGCGTAACAACACGCCGGGGAAATATTTTCGGATGCTTATTCCAAGATTTTTCGGATTTGTTCGAATGCACAGTATATCTCTTTTTTCTTTCTTTCAGGTAGATGTAGACGAGAAGACTGCTTATAGAAGTAGTTACCATGGCTTGTATTTCGGGCATTTTTCTACCTATATTTAGCTTCATGGGCCATAGACACGTAAAACCGTCTCAACTCTAACGTTTATATATTTTAATACCTCTGTCATATTTATGGACACCATGGCTGCCGTAATTTCGCAGATATCACTTCCAGACTGATGCATGAAATATAATTATTGGAGAATCTCGGACGAGTTCGTCATGGGAAAAATTTAACCGTGGGAGGGGGGATATTGGAAATTTTTTTTCTTCATGCTGAAATTCTAGAGACAGGAAAAACTCGCAAGTTCGACGACGTTCAGGATAGACTCCACTGTCTTCTGCATCCTCTGGAAAAATGGTCAGTTGTTCATGAGCTGCTGACTTGTGAGAAGTCTCAACTGGGTAACTTGCGATTCGATACTCCGAAGATTTCTCATAAGTAGAGACCTGCGAAATTCGCGGTTTCGATGGCCTTCAGGATAGACTGCACATACTCCTGTACACTCGGGAAAATAACGCAAGTCCATTGGCTGCCGACTTGTAAGTCGTCTCAGCTGGTTTGTCTGTGATTCGATACTTATTTGGTTGAGGGTTTATAACTGGTTGAGATTCGTCCAGATGAACGGTAAGCCAATAGCAAAATTATCCAAGAGGTATATGTGTTTGAATTCTAGCCTATCACCGAATGAATCAGCGAATTTTGCAGGTCTCTACTCATAAGTCCTTAGTCCTTCAGATTAACTGTGTGCCAATAGCAGAAGCACCATAAAGGTAGAGGTAGTTGAATGTTAGCTTTTTGCAAAATAATGTATCCGCGAATTTTTTCAGGTATTTGAGGTAATTCCCGACAGTGTAAGTGTAAGCTACCCTTATGTGACGGTGTGTGTGTGTGAGGGGGGGGGGGGGGGCTGGTGGTAGGGTGTTGTTTCACGGAAGATAGCCGCTTGTCGCGCCAAGGCCCCGCTGAGAACGCTAACTGCCTCGGGGCAACGACGGGCCAGCTGTCGATATGATCGTGGTTGTGTTGGCGTTAAAGGATACAAGGGGGAAAGGGGGAAGGAAGGGTTGCAGATTATCCCCTCCCGCCGCCCAAGTTTATAATGAAGGGTTCTGTCTCTTCAGTCAGCGCTGCGTCAGGGCGCCAAAACTACTTCCCACCCTCACACCCGCCTTCACGTTACATCCATGGACCTCCTCCTCTTAACCGAACCTGCCACCCACGGGACATACGAGGGGGTGGACGGGGTTTTGCCCCCGGGTTTGGGGGGGGGGGGGAGGGAGTTTGGTGATGTCGCCGATGACTTGCGACCTCTCGGGAGAGGAAACTTTCTTTCCTAATCCCCTTTTCGGCTCCTCCTTAGTGGAGATGTTACACCCCGTTCTTCCCCTCTCTGAAGGCTAGTCATGATGGGGGAGGGGTGGAGACTGTGTGACGGAAATTACTTTTCTCGATGGAGGCGGAGGGATATATATATTTTTTTGTACGTGAGGTAGAAGAGCGCGAGTTGGACGAAGCGATTGTTTCCGTTCCCCCCTCGGAATAAGGGAAAGGAGGATGGGAAGAGGGGAAGAGAAACAATCTGAGACCCCCGATATCCCGCCATGTGCTTTTATCAGAAGCTAATATACGGGATGAGTCTTAATTCGACCGAAAAAAAAATCTTCGGCTGCTGATGCAGCACACAGAAATAAGTTGAAAATGGGCCTACTCAGAAAAAATAAAATATAAAAATAAAATTTATCTGCGTTTTGAACGTGTGCTCTCATTAATGTAGAAATGTTACTAACTAACGGTGTATTGACATTTTTTGCGGTGTTATTTCGGTTTTATCGCCATTCACTATATAGTCCTTTTCCTAGATATCTATAAATATTTGGAGACTGTTCACTTAGATCATTTGTAAATTATCTCTGATGATGTTTTTTCTTTGTTTTCTAACATAAAAATCGTCATATTCCTGTGCATAGTAGATCTTTTTCGTATTATGTTCACTTTTTATCACAAGGCTATGCATACAAAAATCTCTCTTTTGATATAGATAGTTAAGAAAAGTTTATTAAATTGTCCTGGATTTCCTGAAATTGTTTGACGAGAAATTTTTAGACCTATTTTATCACGATGATTTCTGTTTGTTCGTGTTAAAATTAAATGAACGTTTTGTACGATGATTTACGAGGATAACCGTAAATTTACGCAGATGTCTAGATGAATGGTCATCAGTGATTTTTTTTAAATATAACTTGAAAATTTTTTTAACAGTGTGTAGCCTCCTGTTTGGATCTGATATCTATATATAATGGAATTGTTGATTTTGAATTTCCTTTTCAATCAACAGTGTCCGAGAAGGCTCTTTATTTAATTGATTGGGGAATTAATTGGAAGAGGGAACAGCACTGGAATTGGTCTGAATAGACGAATCACGCCGGGGGAGGGGGAGGATGACGTCATGTGGAATCCTTGTGTGTTCTAGAATACAACTCCTGTTTGCGCCGTTTCAGGTCGGAGAAGTTTCTATACAATATTATGCAAATTGTGTCACGAAGAACTGTTGTGGATGAACTTTTAAATTGACGGAAGCTATAAATCTGAGTTAGGGTTAAGCCAACTATCATAACCTCAAGGAAATAATATATATTATTTTTCAATAAAAAAATTTTTTTTTTTAAATAAAAACCCACAGTTTTATTCAGAGCTTAATGACTATTGTACACTTGGCCTTCAAAACGAGGGGAACTGTTTACACGAGATTTCGAAATATAACACCTCCATCCTGCTTTCCCACCCCTTCAAGCGGAATTTTGGTAGGCCTACTATACTAATATATCAGTTTAGACAAATTAAAACTGTTTATATTTAATGCTGATGCAATATATTGTGTTCATTCTTAAATCTTCCCTTTGTGTGTTTTCGTACCATAATTTTACTGGGCCACTACAATTTGTAAGTTGTGTGATTGCTAAGAACACCATAGATAGCTAAGTAAATGCATAGATGTTGCCTTGCACTTATTCGTATGTATTAGCCTTCCTCGTTGTTTACGGATAACAATTAGAAAGTTTTTAAAATGGTTCTTTAAACGAATTGTATGGCTTATGTCGATATGCACAAATTTTTTTACTGCAAATATAAGTTCTGCAAGCATTATTTCAGGAGCAGCATATGCAGTAAGGTTATGATAATCATTGTATATGAAGACGTCAACATTACACAAACTGTATGTCGATTATCTAGAGAAATGTATGTGGCTTAAATTAATTTACTTCAGTTCAGCCATTTTGTGTTCAAATATCTTTGTCAAGATAACTTATGCAATGCAACGCTAAAACAGCATAGACTTTCCAAGCCCAGAAGTCCCATATTAAAGAATATCTTGCTCTATCGTAAAGCTAGTTGAAACTGTGACGAACTATTATTTTATTTGTGAATATAAATATTTTAACTGTCCTCAGATATAACATTTATAAACCTATGATTATACTAGTGTACACTCTATCGTCAACGATAGTTATACAAAATTGTGCTGATTTTATTAATGAGGATACATGCTCTATCAGTTCTTCTCCTTATATGTCATATTTAAGTAGTTGCTTGTGTGTTAAATGTTTTAATTGATTTCAGTATTTTTTGTTAAATGAAATTAATTTTGGTAATATATCCTTGAGTATGCCATTTTAAGTAAATATTATACGTATGTTCGCCCGGCAGCCTTACTTGACTCTTCTGTGCAAACACTACTTATTGATGAAATTTTACTCAATTGACTATTAAATTAGGGAGAGAAAAAAAACACCGTTTATCTGAGTTTCCGAAGGAGAAAAAAAAGCCTCTTCGTGATACATGAAGCCCGGGAAAGTCTTTAATACCTGAGGTGCGTTCTCAGTAGACCACAACTCATAGCTGCGTATAAGATTTACGGCGAATTGCTATAAAACTGAAGGGGGGAAAAAAAAAACCACCGCAAAGCATGTCGATATACAAGATATAACACCGAAATGCGGGCTGGATAAGCGGACGAGAGAACGAGTCACCTTCACGTGAGCCCCTTCAAGTTGTGCCCCCCCCCCCCTTCCCCCTCCCCCAGCGCTCACGGGGTCCGCTGGAGACGACGTGGTCACGTGACCCGTACACACACACACACACACGTGACCCGTGACACGTGACCCGTGTGTCTGACGTGCGTCTCGTCTGGTGCCGACGGCAGGCGTGTGCCTCTCAGGTAGGGAGGCCCCCGAACGAGAACACGACGGGCAGTCATTGGATGAGCAGATCCTTCAACTTTCAAGGCCCGTTGAGGTGGGTGAGTATCCGTCTGCTGCAAAAGACAGTCACCCCCCCTCTGTTGCGTAACCAAAAAATGTGCACGTGTGGACGGGATCCGTCGCAGCTCTTGCGTGTCAAAAAAAAACATGGACACGAAAAGACACGCAACGGCCTCGATCAAGTCGTTTTGTCGGTCTTTTCGCCGTCACTTCGAAGGAACTCGCGGCTCGACGAAAGAAACATGTGGACGGGTGGTGTGTCGTTTTTTTATTTTGTCGGCCCAACTGAATACAGAAAAAAATTCAAATTTCTTTGGTTGCATTTTTTTTTTTTTTTTTTTTTTTTTTTAATTTCTTGTACAGTCTTGGATCAGCGATGAGGCTTCAGGACAAAGTAAACACATGCAACGAACCAATTTTTACAACAAAAAAAGATAATGCGTTCTCGCAAAAAAAAAAAATCTGCATAATAGTAGTTTTTCTCAGAAAGCTTCAATTTTTAGTATCAAAATAAGGTTTATAACCTACAATGTCTACTTAATGCAGAAACCACCCCTCTGTTGCGTAACCAAAAAATGTGCACGTGTGGACGGGATCCGTCGCAGCTCTTGCGTGTCAAAAAAAAACATGGACACGAAAAGACACGCAACGGCCTCGATCAAGTCGTTTTGTCGGTCTTTTCGCCGTCACTTCGAAGGAACTCGCGGCTCGACGAAAGAAACATGTGGACGGGTGGTGTGTCGTTTTTTTATTTTGTCGGCCCAACTGAATACAGAAAAAAATTCAAATTTCTTTGGTTGCATTTTTTTTTTTTTTTTTTTTTTTTTTAATTTCTTGTACAGTCTTGGATCAGCGATGAGGCTTCAGGACAAAGTAAACACATGCAACGAACCAATTTTTACAACAAAAAAAGATAATGCGTTCTCGCAAAAAAAAAAAAATCTGCATAATAGTAGTTTTTCTCAGAAAGCTTCAATTTTTAGTATCAAAATAAGGTTTATAATCTACAATGTCTACTTAATGCAGAAACTAATTTTCTCGCTGCTTGAATTTCAAATTGGAAAAAAAAAATTAGTTAGGTAATCCATTCCTGTTCATTTATGAAGAGCACGAAAGCATGACATTAATCTCATATGGGTGTGTTTTTTATTTCATTATTCGTAATAATAAAATATTTGGAAAAATTCTAACAATTACTACAACTTATTAACATATTGATCGGTTCGTGTAATAAAACTGTAAACTATTTACGTAAATCTATTGCTTTTACAAAGACGAAAATGTCATACTGGATTCCATATTTCAGTGGATGTTCTTGTAAAGCTATAAGGGCGATTCTCCGTACTTTCATTAAGCACGTCTTAGCCTTTTTGACATGTTAGTCATACTTTTCGCTTTTAGGCATGTCTCAAATTTTGGAGTTTCTAAAAACATTCTAAAGGACTGCAACTCACTTATGCTTATACTCGAACGAATCCTCGTCTACAAAGTTAATCAGCCTCTTGAGATGCAATCCCTAATAAGCTATGGCTGTAATGGTAAATAATATATGCCATACACTTTTAATTTGTTTCAGTTATATATTAAATTTGGTACAATAAGCAATAATTTAATTAAAAACTTCAAATGCACATTGAAAAATAAATAGTAAGAAGCTAGCATCAATGAAAGTTTGTCCGGAAAAAAAAACTTAGTTGTAGCATTATCATCACAAAATCGTTTAAGATTTTGCACACTGAAATTAAGTAGACGTTGTAGGTTATAAACCTTAGTTTGATACTAAGAATTCCAGCTTCCTGAGAAAAAAGTACTATACTGTGTAGATTTGCGGCGAGAACGCATTTTGTTTTGTAAAATTTTTTTGTAGGTAATTTACTTTGTTTGCCCTGAAGCCTCGTTGCTGATCAAATCTTGTTGAGACTGCCACAGACCCTGACGTCGCCGATAAAATCTTGTTGAGGCTGCTAGACGCTGTCAGACACGCGGATGTATTCCAGCATCTCGTTTCCCTCTTCCCTCCTCCCTTCACCCCTCTTGACAGTTTCGGCTCAGATTTATCGGATTGCTCGGAGGCGCGTATTGAAACTGACTAGTGACGGTGTTGGGTTTGCCCGGGGGGGGGGGGGAGGGGGGGTGGATTGGAGGATCATTTGCCGGGTCACTCTGCCGTTCATTCCAGCCGCGTGGAGATTGGCTGATGACCGTCTCTCCCCCTCCCCCTCCCCTCCCTCTCATCTCAAAATCAGCCCTTCGTTCTCCGTCGATTCGTACAGTCTCCTGGCTGGTCCGCGAACTACGAGTCGTTGGGCGCAGTTCAACCGAGTGAGAGGTTGTTAGCGTCGTTTAAGTGTTCAATGCCAGTGTACCGGCGGCAGTTCTTCGAATGCCTGTGTCCCGTGGGCCTTTCTTTGTTGTTGTGTAGAATTGATAATTTGAAAACATTCAGCCATAGATAAAAGCAACTAATGTCATGACTCGCTAATTGCAAGCTTTAAGCTTCCAATAAGCCACATATAACAAATCTTTCTTTTGTTATATATTTTCCTGCCCGTGAGACCAGCTGTGTTACAGCTTTATTATTTTGGTGCTTTTAATGCAGAAATCGAAAGATATTATTTTTTGAATGATATATTTTTTTTTTGCGTGAATTTACTAGATTTAGAGGGACGCGCGTTTGACCAGAAAGTAAAATTAAATCCTCCTGAATTTGACTAGTTCGTACACGAATTATTTTGCAAAATAATCTCCCTGCACTACTATATATTACCTTTATTAATAAAGGAGATAGTTTGTGTGTGATTTTTTTTATTTTTTATTTTAACCATATTTGCTCTTTCATTGAATTATTGATGCTTTCTTCGTCTTTCGACAACGGCCATTACACCATCGATGCTTTATTGACTATTCACGTTCGGATCTTAATCGAGTATTTCGATAATTTTGTATTTGCCATTACATTGGCGCAGTTGAATGAATGTTAGCTTAAAGGCCATCGTTGCCCCTTAGCAGCTTCTGTGCTGGCGATACATTGATCTTTTTATTCACTAGCCCAAAATTGTTGTTGGGTGTTCTCTTTTACATACGTCTTGACGGATCTCAAGTGTATTTTATTACATTTAAAGTAATCCTCGGGCAACGATGTTTTAAAGTACCTACTTATTTATAAACTACGCGAGACGTAAATCTCGACGCAAAACATTGTCCAACTTTCAAACTTCTTGCGTTTACACCTACCTGGCACATGTATTGGAAGCTAATTGTTCCGAAAGATTTTAATTAAAGACGCAGAGTTTTTGTACGTAGATGGCAAATATGTTTTTATTGTATACATTCACCATTTTACTCATAAAATTTTCTCACTTGAAGATCCAATTGTTTAGTTCTAAACAAGCCCTGGGGAAAACATTTGTTTTCCACTATTTTACAGCTTCAATTCGTAGGGTTGGGGACTCTACAAGTTGGTTATTTGCATTGGTAGCTTCATGGCGACGTTGGTCCCCAGTGTATAGTTTATAAACCCGCCTTAGGGTCCTGGCGAGGAGCTTGCCACACTTATAGTCCGTGACGTGTAACGTTTTTAAAATTTGACATTTCTCAAAGGCAGTAGTGCCAATGGTCTAAGCGTCTTTCTGCCACTGTTGTTTCTGTCAACAGTGTTCGTAAAAAAAAACAACTTAAAATGTGTGGTCATCATTGTGAAGAAATAATCTCGTGATGCTTTGCAAGTGACACGTTGGGAAAAGAATCAATCACTGTGCCCATTTAGAAAAACCATGGGTCCCGGTTGTAAATAAATTCATCGGGATCCTTCCCTGTGTACAACCTTTCAAAACCGACTATATATGTATATATGTGTGTGTATATATATGTATATATATATATATATGTATATATATATGTACATATATATGTATATATATGTACATATATATATAGGTACTAGATAATGCCCGGCATGCGTTGCAATGCCTCAATCAATTTTTTAAACGTATACTAAGCATCTCTCTTTATCTCTCTAATTCTCTATCTCTCTATGTATATCTCTATAACTCACTCTATCTTTCTATTTATATCTCTATCTCTATATATATTTCTACATATATATCTCTATATATCTTTCTAGGGGACCCGACAGACATTGTCCTGCCCAAATGTACATATGTCGGTAAGTATTTCTACGCTGGACATTTTGTATCTTCTCATTATGCATACCCCTCCTCTTGGGCACGCCACTGCCGTTACCAAAAACCTTTCCCATGGTTACGCAGAAGGCAACAACAATGCAAAAGCCCGTTGCCATGGAGGCTAATTTGCAACAATGCTTAGTTTTTTTGTTTTTAAGCGTGTATTTTTAGTTTTTCTTAACTCGGAATCGAGATAAAATATCCAATTGTGAATCTAAACCATCCTCGAATCCCCGTGAACTCACACACAAAATTTCATCAAAATCGCGTACAAACAGACAGACAGAAAAAGTACTGTTTTATTATAGTAAGATAGATAGATTATTCTTACATGTTCGCATCCATGCAGTATATGAAAAATCAGCATGCATAGCCCCACACCTATAACTATACGTATCTGCTGCCCACGACTTTTTCCGCGTGGAATTTTGTATTATCTTGCACCATTTAGAAATTTAAACATTATAACATAACAGTTGATTCAGTTGTAGTAGTTTTCTTATGTTCACAAATGATAATTTTTCTCACCTCTATTTCAGTCTTTGCAATAAAAATATGTTACTACCTAAATTTTGAGTAAATATGTTTCTACTTTCAAATGTAATGAACGGAAGACACTTCATAAAATGTCTTTGTAAACCACATTTACTGTTCTTTCTGTCTCGAGCTAGAATGTAAAGATTGTCTGCATTACTGACCCGCGAGCAAGCTACATACATTTCAGAGAGAGAGAGAGTGAGAGAAAGACACCTATTGAATGTCTATCTAACTAATTTTTTTATGAGAGCATATTTTCATTAAATAAATCAAGAAATCATTCAACGATAAAAGCTGTTTATTTAATTAAGCGGACGGGTTCGCTCCAAGGAGAAAATTGACGCGGCGAGACCTCGTGGACATAGAGAAATGACACACACTCACTATTTGTGTGGCTATGAAACATGATTTATTTCTGCAATTTAAATTGTAATATACAAAAAGGGTATTGAAAATTGAAACAAATATGGCGACACTATAAACTGTCAGGATCTTTATTTTTTTCTTACTTTCTACTTAGTTCCTTACAATAGCAAAACTTAATGGCTTCTTATAATGAGTTTCAAATTTTGCTTTTAAAGCGTGTTTTTTTAGTTTTTCTTAACTCAAAATCGAGATAAAATATCCAATTGTGAATCTAAACCATCCTCACTATTTGTGTGGCTATGACACATGATTTTTTTTCTGCAATTTAAACAGTAATTTACAAAAAGGGTATTGAAAATTTAAACAAATATGGCGACACTATAAACTGTCAGGTTCTTTATTTTTTTCTTACTCTCTACTTAGTTCCTTACAATAGCAAAACTTAATGGCTTCTAATAATGCGTTGCAATTTTTGCTTTTAAAGTGTGTTTTTTTAGTTTTTCTTAACTCAGAATCGAGATAAAATATCCAATTGTGAATCTAAACCATCCTCACTATTTGTGTGGCTATGAAACATGATTTTTTTTCTGCAATTTAAAATGTAATATACAAAAAGGGTATTGAAAATTGAAACAAATATGGCGACACTATAAACTGTCAGGTTCTTTATTTTTTTCTTACTCTCTACTTAGTTCCTTACAATAGCAAAACTTAATGGCTTCTAATAATGCGTTGCAATTTTTGCTTTTAAAGTGTGTTTTTTTTAGTTTTTCTTAACTCAGAATCGAGATAAATATCTAATTGTGAATCTAAACCATCCTCACTATTTGTGTGGCTATGAAACATGATTTTTTTTCTGCAATTTAAATTGTAATATACAAAAAGGGTATTAAAAATTGAAACAAATATGGCGACACTATAAACTGTCAGGATCTTTATTTTTTTCTTACTCTCTACTTAGTTCCTTACATTAGCAAAATTTAATGGCTTCTAATAATGCGTTGCAATTTTTGCTTTTAAAGTGTGTTTTTTTAGTTTTTCTTAATTTAGAATCGAGATAAAATATCCAATTGTGAATCTAAACCATCCTCGAATCCCCGTGAACTCACACACAAAATTTCATCAAAATCGGTCCAGCCGTCTAGGAGGAGTTCAGTGACATACACACGCACACAAGAAATATATATATAAAGATATATATAAACTGTAAACATTACTATGGGCATAAATGGAAACGTGATCTGTGCGTTTCGCATTACTCTTAAGGTTTCCTATGAGTTAATGTTAATAATATGCTTATAATTTTCGTTCTTCAGGGTAGACCTAGGCATTAAAAAATCTCTTAACTCAACTGGGCCACGGGAAGTTTGGGGAACCCTCCCCCCCCTCTCTCCATTTTTTTCTCCCGTGTCCTCTTTCTCTGTTTCCGTCGAAGGTCCTGTCGAGAACTGTCCCCATTTGACACGAGCCACCCGCCGCGGGACTGTGTATCCGCGGCCCGCGGCCAGGTGACGGCTGCGCGCGCAGCTTCGCGTGTCCGGCGGAAGCCCGCGCGCTCCGGAAGTGCGGCGGCGGGGTGCTTCCGGCCCGGGTTTGGCGGGCTGAGAGAGAGAGAGAGACAGAGAGAGACCAGGGTAGCGTGGTGCGTCCACGCCCGGTCCTACACTGCAGGACTGCGTCTAGCGCGCCGTCGCGTCGCCCCCGGAGCGCGCAGTCTTCCCGTCGTGCACAAGGGCAACCGCAACATTATCTAGTGAGAGATAAGGTGAATTCAAGAATCCCTTACCGGGCGTTTCATGTCTGTGAAAAACACGCATTTCAGTCTCTTTCACTCTTACGGAAAATAATATTACGGAAACCACTTTTCATCCACCTTTAGCGTAATTTTTAAAAAAAAAAATGCTTTTCGTGAACAGACACCCACTCGGATATCCTGAACGGTCTCTGGTTTTTTTTTTTTTTTTTAAGAGCTGGTTGACGGGGGTAGTCTCACGTTCCACTCCACTGCAAGCTATGTGGGTGGTGTCTCGTGGGGAGGGGTAGCGGAGGGAGTATCTCTTGCGTCGAGACGCTCCGCGTCGTCGCCCCAGGCGCCGGAATGATTTCATTAGCGCCGGTGTCGCGGCCGGGGCTCGGCGAGAGGAGGGGTGATGGTGGTGGGGGGGGGGGATAAACTTTGATAATCAGACCCGCAGGAGTACAACCACCCCTCACGCACCTTGGGCGCGACCTCTTCCCCCCTCCCCCCCCCCCCCGCGGGGCCCGTGAACTCCTGCTGTGGTGGATTCCCCAAGACGCAAAAGACTTGAAGCTCTTGACGCAACAGCCGCTTATGTGTCGACAACCAGTGTTGCCAGATTGCTAGATGTCCCATGACGTGGGATTTCCACGAAGGAAAAAAAAATATAAATAAAAAATGAAATTTAACAGTTATTATTTTATCACTTTTTCAATTTGTGTTTTTTTTTTTTGTGTGTTCGTTTCAAAAATTCCCAAATTCCTTCTGTTACTACCTAAGATACGAAATAGATTTGTCAGACTACGTGGCACTACAAAAGTATCGAATATTCTTCAATGAACATGCAGAACTACAGATAATCTCAGACAATACAAACGAAGCCAAAGAACGATATATTATCGTAGGGTTGTGGCAATATTTGAAATTAAATTAGGGGTTGGCAAATCCAATCCACAAATACCATCAAATCCTTAGTATTTGAATGATTTGATATTCTTGGAGAAAGATTCGAAGGAAAATATTATAGGAAATAAACTAAATGAAAAAAATTCAACACTGATAACCTCTGAAGTTTACTACGTCAGTGTTTTTCTTCATACCTATCCTGTAACTGTTCCCCAAGGTATTGTAACTTTAAAAATGCAATTATATGAATAAAATTACGACATTTATTGATTCTGGAAACGAAATTTTTTGTAAAATCCAATTGAATGGTAGAATGTTTCAACATCATTAGTTAATTTTTTTTCTCATTTATTTTAAATTATTTTATTTTAGGTCATTTGACACCTGGATTCGGATTCTAGGGGTATTTTGGTGTACTTTCTGGGATTCGGACTCGAGATTCGGACTCGAGATTCGGATTCGATAAAATTGGGATTAGACCCATCACTACATCTAAATGAACACCCCTTCTTCCCCCGCCAGTTTTAACATGCTTTGGGACGTTTCGGAATGTTGCTGCCGGGAATACTGGCCATGCTGGAGGGGACAGTGACGCAGCTGTCGCGATCTCCAGACTCAGTCTTGAGAGAGAGAGAGAGAGAGAGAGAGAGAGAGAGAGAGAGAGAGAGAGAGAGAGAACTGCAGCACGTCGATACGTGTATGGTGTCGGTGGGGAGCCCGTGTCATGCCCTCGTGCGGAACAAGATCTGCCGGAATCAGAGGAGCCACCTGACAGTTTCATGGGAGCCGGCGACATCGCACATCTGACGACATGACATGGGGGGGAGCGCTACTGACATCAAGAGCTTTTGCGACTGCTCCCCATGTCGATCCGAGGGACGGCCCAGTCAATGCATGGCGAGAAATGGCCGTCTAACAAGACTTGACTGTTTCTCTGGCATTGCAACATCCTAGCTCTAGATGTACGCCATTTGATGGGAGTAATTTCGTGAATAGAACGGAAAGTCGCATGGAACACGTGTGTGTGTGTGTGTAACCACGGTGCTGCCATTTGTGGCACTTAACGCGAACCAAAGTTCACAAAGCCAAAGGGAAACGTCAAAGTATCAAATTTTAAATGAATTTTAACAAAATGGGTAGTATTAAAAAAAATAATTCGATCGTCAAAAACCAGATGCAAAAATCGGGGTTCAGTTTTTTTTGACGTCTTTTTTTGGTTTTTATCGGAGCTGTTTCATTGTATAATTTAAATTTTCGCTCTGCATATCGTACTGATTCGTTAGTCGACGTAGTTGCTCCGGCAACGAATTATAGCGACAGGTGCGGAAACTACGTGTGATTAGCATCCAGAAATTTAGTTGAGAACACAATTTGCGTGCATTTATCACGCTGTGGCATTATTTCTAATAATTATAGGTTAAATTGCGTGCCCGAGTTTCATTTGCAACATGAGAACACATGAATTTGCTCGTTAGCGAGGTTAGATGTTGCACATCTTGCGAGTACCTACTAAAAGTCTCACTCGATTTTTTTTAATGTTTGGACTCTGACCACCAGGTAACCATCACATAATTTATTTACATTAGGTGATTTCGGAAACCATGGGAAACAGAAATCAGAAATGCTGGACCGGGATATAATCAGGCCTCTTTGAGATGCGATTTTACAGCGTCTTAGTGTGTCGAAAAAATTGTTTATATATTTAAATTTATTTACAGACAAATTGAACCCTTGGCTCTTTTAAAATTGGTGCCAAAATACTTTCACTATCAGTACATCAATATAGCAAAACTAATAATAAAATATAAATAATATTGTTTAAACATAAACAAATTATAACACCACAAAAAGTTGTTAAAAGGTTTTCATATTACAGACAATATTTAACATCGCCCTTAATTAAACTGATACTGAATTATTAAACGGTTGGTATCATTAGATATCTTAACATTCCACAAAGGCGAAAAGAATACATATCACAAGTGTAAAAACCCGGGCACGAGAAACTAATTCTTACATTAATCGCGTTTTTGATGATGAACGGAAGCTAACAGGGCTTATCTGTCGGTTATCGTGGAGCTTTATTTTTTCCTTCCTTTTACTCAATTAAAATGAGTTGTAAAATGGCAGATCATTTAATTTTTTTTGTTTAGTATTTTGGCTGTGCGCATATTAGTTAATGTGCTCCTTCTTCCTTAAATTAAAAAAATAGACACGCGTTCTGTATTTTTTTATTTGTGGTAACAACCGGGGTTGTTTGTTAACGAATTTTCCTCGATTTATTTCTACGTGCTTGTCCGTGCGAACGTACTGGCTAAAACGAAACTCGCATCGCTGGCTCGTTATGATATGGGTCTATCGTACCAACTGTGGCTTGAGAATGCATATATTATCATTTAATTATTGTAATGTTAACGGCAGCTCTTCGCTGCCTTGCCTTAAGAGGGCCGCGCGTTGGTGGCTGTCGACTAATTTATTGTATGCGTGCGGTTTCCCCTTGCGTGTATTTCATTCTGAGTATTTGAATATGTAAATCTGGGAAAGGACCGTTCAGAACTCGTTGTGCGCCGCCCGAAAGCCAACAAGAAGCGAGTGCCTGAATTAGTGAAGGTGCCACGAAATCACCTTCACTTCCCGTCGAGAGAGCGACCTGAATAAACATTAGCCCCTCGCGTCTCACGTGTTGTGTTTAATTTGTGGCGCCGTAATTGGCTGATGTGCTTGGGTAGATCGCGATTGTGACCCATATCGTCGCTGAGGTTTCCGTTCTCACGTCTAGGACAATGTGAACAACTGCATCAGACGAGTGTGTGCTCGCTACTATTTTTTTTTTTTTTTAGCTTTGGTAATTTTTTTTCCGAAATTATCTTTGTGATTATCTGACACTAATATAACATGGTTGGCTTAGATTTGTTTTCTAAATTGTGTTAAATTTTTAATGAATTTCTTTTAAAATACTGAATTACAGTAGATTCGTATGAATTACGGACTAAATTTAGGCGATGCACATGACATTATAACATAGTTAAATTGTGGGTAGACTTATTACAGTAATATTGTTGGTGAATTTGAAAACCTCCACATAAGTTTGTGCAGATACATTTTTGTACGTTTCTCAGAATTTCTTTAGCGAGTTTATATAATGATTTTTTTAATGCCCTTGAATTTGATTTATATAAATATCACCCCGCTCTGAAGTGAGGTTTATTTTACGGTATAAGACGATGCAGTCAACATGGACGGTGTTGTTTTAGGGTTTCAGGATATCGGAAATGGCTGCATAGAGAACTGATCGATAGCGACACTGCTCTTTACGATGTGAAGTATTCTTTAATCCCATCGCGCACTAGCGTATGGCATATAACATAGTTTTGTGTTGTTTCAACAATCTCCGCAGAATATCTGACAGCTTAGCGACATTCGAAAAACTGCCCTTGACGTAGGGCAAGAAGCCATAGTTTGCAGTGCAAAAATACACAGTGGAACCTCGTTGGTCCGAAAACCCGCATAGTCAGAACCGAAATCGGCAAGGATTTAAAATTACAAATTATGTTGAGATGGATCAATATTAACAATATGTAAGTAACAATAAATCAATTACTTTTACTTAGATTTTTTTATATTTGTACTCTACTGTTAATTGGCACTATACCTATATAGCCTATATGTGCAGTATAAAGTAATACTGAACTGGAATTAATTTATGATTATCTGCCCAATTTAGGCTTAAAAAGAAAGATTGTACAGTTAATTAACTCATATAGTCCGAATTTTCGTCAATCCAAACTGGTCTTGGTCCCAAGTAGTTCGGACTATTGCCATTTTAATTTTACAAATATTAGCCGCAGCTTGCTGAATATTTTTTTAGCTTCACTTGCAAAAGACAGATCCTGACTGTCAACCTTGTCACGTGACATATTTAGTTTTCTTCCTCCCGCTCGTACTTGCAGATCCTGTTAATAACAAAAATCAACAAATGCAAAATGGCCAGATTCAAAATCCTCGTTTTCGAAAAGCTATCATACTGTCGCCAATCTTTCATATATTATGCGTGCAGTGTGAACTAACTACTTTATGTATGTATGTCGCGACACGAGGAACATTGTCCACACATTCATTGCGTTGCGTGCATCTGGTTGGTGTTGTATATTCCACGCACAACTGCTCGGATGCCCCTTGCCGTGTATACTAGCCGGACACACGAACATGTCACGCTGGTTGCATGCTCAATTTAGGCAAGGCGCCGGTGTCGATGGGAATAACAGCTAGCGCTTGCCGGAATAATAGCTACTGCTGCACGAAGCCCCCAAGAGATGTCTTTCCTTATTTCATTACCTATCTTCAATCTTACGTTTTACACCTCCCTTCTTTTTTTTCTCATTTAGGCTCCGCTACTTTATCTATCTTTCATCACTCCATCCTTCTTTAATGTCCTTGATGCGAACAAGACGACCACCAACTTCAGTTTTCGACCGTGCGCTTGGAGTTTGTATGTTTGTATGTGCGTATGTATGTAATTTGTTAAGACTATAACTTTTGAACTGGTATGCATAATTGAATTTTCAAGCTCGGTATGAGCTAATACGATAGAGGTTTTTTTTTAAATATATATTTAATAAATACCCACTTAAGCTTCCAAAATCAAACTCATGCTTCAATATCTGGCTTGGAATCCAATGAGGATAGTGTCCATAGAAAGCATGATACTGATACTGCATACTTAAAATTGAAATAAATTAACAATCAATTAGATGTTACTGGATTATATCTTCTATAAGAATGTATTCGTAGCGTTAACTTTAAAGAAATTGCATAATATTAACGTTTCGTAATATATTATGTTGCCAATTACATTGCAAATATTAGTTATGAGGTTAGAATTTACGAAGTAAAAAAAAGGAAATTTGCGAGATCTAAGTTCAGAGCGAAGTACTTGTAATAAGGTGTAATGAGACAATTTTCAAAACAAGTGAAGTTTTATAAAGGGTGATTAAAAATGTTTATAGACTACCACAAATACACTTTGGAAATATAGCATGGGAAACGAGCTCATACAGAATAATAATGTCCTCGTTTTTGTGGGCTTGTAAAATACCAGCTGCCTCTTATCAGACAGATAGTGAACGTACAGTTTCTAGGTAAAAGAAAATCATATTTGATAACATAGTTATCTAAGGACTTTACGTGGAAAACAAAATGCTATCAGTAGGCGATTGCAACTTTAATGACAAAGAATGACCGTTGCAAGGCCTGAGTTGAATGCATTGCAACCATAAATTTAGTTAGTGCGAATCTAAATAAGCTAAATCCTTCTGCGCCATTAAATCTAGGATTCCGTGTAACTTTTTTTTTTTTTCGCGTTTGCTGTACGTGTGCTTTATTGCAGGTATGACAGGGTCGTGTATGGAAAAGTTGGCAGCACTGAATTGATGCGTGTTGAGACCGAGCCGTAAGCGTTTCAGTGCTTATTTTTTTTTTTTTTTTTTTTTTCACAAAAGTGAATATATTCACTTCGGTCGCTGTAGGCGTCCGCGCGTTCCGCTACGCTCCGACCTGCACGCTGGTTATGCGGGGGGGAGGGGAAAAAAAACTTATTAATGCGCCACGTATCCCCTCGCTTTCATCCGTTCCCCGCCAGCATGCGGCAGGGCGGCCTTTAATACGGTAAGTGCTTCGCCGTGCTCTGCCTCTCTTGTGTCTCTGTCTTTTCCCGCAGCGCGCTCCCTGTGGTTCGTTGGGCCCCCCTTGCAGTAGGGGGGGGGGGGGGGGGGCGAAGAAACAGCGGAATGGACCGCCGCGTATCAGGGTAATGGGCTGAAAGGACCTCGCGAATCCAACCCTCACCTCCTTCCCCCCCCCTTTTTTTTTTCAACTTTTACTTCCCCAGCCCACCAAACCCGTTCCACGCAGCTATTGGTATAGCGTTCCGATGACTTGACAAAAAAAAACGGATGGTGTGTGTGTGTGTGTGTGTGTGTGTATATATATATATATATATATATATATATATATCGCTTCGCTTTTCGTATTTCATATCCGTGGAAAACCTTTCAGTACGACACGGCCGTGAGAAAAGGAAGGAAATATTTATCATTTTTCTGATAGCATTTTTTTTTATTTTGAAGTGAAAGTTCTTTATTGAGGAGGCAACAAATTTTCGAGCGTTTCGAAAATTCCGATCGCATGAGAGGAATAGTTAGGTGCGTGGTGGGGTAACGAATAGAGGAGAGTGCTTCAGCGGCGACGCCACTACAACGTATGCGCCAGCTGTCGAATGGGATGACGGTAATGAAGTGGAGGGACAGGTACGTAGCGTAGCTTGTTGTATGCGTAACGGCCGTAAGGGGAGACGGCAGGGCAGAGGTAGAAATGACGCAGCAGTGATGCAATGGAATTCTCGTAACGCTGCTTGTGTTTGTCTACTCAGTTTTTCGTAACGGCAGACGATTGACGCTGCCATATTTATTTTATTTTATTTAAATAATCTACATTTTAATTATTCGTCTGGAAAAGTTATTGATTTGTGCAATTAACTTTATAATTATCATTCATTTTTATGTGGATAGTTTTATCGAAACTAAAAAAATTTGTCTCTATCTATAGAGACCGGAACAATTCGCGATTTCATTTCGCGATATGCTAAAATACATATAGTTATACCTCAGTGCTGACTCTGGGCCAATGAGAAACACCCAACCAAAACTTTATCGAATCACAAGCTGCTACGTTGGGACGTCTCACAAGACAGCAGCCAATGAGTGGGTGACATTTGACCGAGTGTACGTAGAACTATGGAGTTCATCCTACAGGTCATTGAACCCGCGAATTTTTCCTGTCTCTATCTATACCTAAAAAGCAAGATTTGTCACTTCTGTCATGCGTGAACTCCACGTTACGTAAGGAGCGTTGTAAATAGTTCTTGGAGGAAGTAAACAATGCTGAGTATTAATCCAAAGCGTTCGCTTGTTCGAAAATTTGGTTTATTTTTCCCTCTCAATTGCATGAATTCTCTTTCGCACAGGTTTCTTTACAGATCAGACAAAAAATATACGTTTTCTCTGGAGAAATGTGTTCTTAAAAACGTATCTTTGTCATATGGTCATTTGGAGTACATTTAAAATACCCTTCAACAGTTTGAAATGAATTTATAATGCCAAGTAATTTCTCTAATAATGTCCCTCCAATTTGTAATCATGTGTTCATAGGGACTTAAATTTATTAAGAGGCCGTGTCACAAATTTGCGCTCCTATCTATATCAATGTTATTTTAAAAGGCAGTTTTTCTCAAAGTCTATAAGAGGTAGGGGCCGGAAATTTTGCCTACTGAAAGTATACAATACATTTAACATAACCGCTTTTTTTCAAATTTAGTTATCATATCATATATTATTTCTGTGATGAAAATAATATTATCAATATTTTGATTTGTCCAGATACATTGAAATTTTGCTTATATTTATAATTATTTAGCAAAAACTGAAAACGCCATTGAAATGTATTGCACATTACCTTCCGATCAGTGTCTTCATGATCATGATGGGTTTATAAACCTGGGTGTAATCAAGTCTTTAAATATTACATGACAACATTTATACTTAATAATTTGGAGATATGCCTTTTCTATCCTCAGCCCCTGAGCTTTTACTATCTGGTCTGGCGACCAACCTGACACTCTTCAACCACCCCAGGGGTCTCCGATTGCACATCTTATCAAAAAAAAAAAGCTGTTCGTTCATTTGTTTTTGTGTTTGAGCGAAGGTTTACTTCTCCATAAGTGCCACAGACTTCGCACATTTATGCCAAGGGAATATTCCGCTGATGTGACGCCATACGAATGTATTATTCGCGACCATACAACTTTTTTGTTTGTCATCGGGAAAATGACGCCGCAGTTTGATTTTTTGTGGTGATATAAAATAAATTTTCTTGGAATGTTCATTTTGAATTGAGCATTTTTAAATGTCAGCGTAGAATATGCTTATCTGCCCATTTTGTTTCTTTCCATAATAATGAGTAAAGTTAACATTGTCATAGACATTTTATTATATTCGTTTGCTGTCCAAGTACAAATGTCACACTATATCGCACGTAATTATATTTTTTACTAATTTGTTAGTTGTCATTTTATTTAAGTTATAAATAACATTAATAAAATTTATTACTTAATAGTACAGAAAAGAGATTGAGTTATTATTCATTTAATAGGGGTTTAAAATATGGTACTACATACATATTTATATTATCTTGTTGTCTTCTTTGTAACTTTACTGGAAGAATGGCATTTGGTATGTATGTTAACTCACAATGAAAATACTTCAGAAGTACTCAATTAACAGTGAACAACCTAGGGCCTATACTAATTTCAAAATGTTCATGAAATATAATTGATATTACTAATAATGAACTGTATATGTTTTGCGTAGAGATATCGTACGAACTGTATGTGGTACAGACCAACATTAGCTAAGACTCCGTAAATAAGTAATTTCAGTTAATGTGTAGAGAATATTAAAAGTTAGAAATAATGATATATATAAAACAATGCAGAGTTATCAGCATAAAAATAGAAGTTGTTTTTACGTAGCGCCTACTGGAATGTATATTTTGTGTTGAATTATGTGGTATGATTAGTATTCTCTTATTGTAAGTGTGTTTTGTTAAAATCTTATAAAACATCACTTACTGTTGAAGGATTTTCATTTTTTTTGTGATGATCTTACTTAAACAAGTTTTAATTATATTACACATGTATATTTTAAAAGCATTTTAATGTATACTTATAGAATTGTAATAGGCTTTATACGGACTCTCACGATGCATGTGAGCATCTATAATTAATAGAGACCGGAAAAATTCGCGGATTCATTCGGCGATAGGCTAGAAGTCAAATACATATACCTTTTAGATGATTTTGCTATTGGCTTACTGTTCATCTGGACGAATCTCAACCAATTATAAAACACCAACCAAAGAAGGATCGAATCACAGACAAACAAGCTGAGACGACTAACAAGTCAGCAGCAAATGAACTGCCGTTATTTGCCCGAGTGTACAGGGGAATGTGCAGTCTATCCTGAAGGCCGTCGAAACCGCGAATTTTTCCGGTCCCTAATCTACATCAATATTATGGCCGTTTCACAAGATCAAATATTTATTGAATTCAATCTGTTGCATTCATTGTACATGATTTTCGATATGTACATTGAATTCAATACAAATTGAAGATGTTACTCAACTAAGCTTATTCTTATTAACTTATAAGTATTTTGTTTGTTCAGTACATAAAAGTAAAAGATTCGTTATTATTTAAATAATGAGCATCTTTAAGCAATAACGTTTTCAAAATATTTACATAAACATAATGGAATATATTTTTTAAATACTTTATATCTACGATCACATCAACGGCAGTATTATGTAATCAATGAGGTAATGAAATATCTTGAAAGGATATTTTCTTCTCTGTAAAGTAAATTTGTAATGCAGCCCTCTTAATGTTAGTCTTGTGAGTTATTTCGTCTTCTAATATGCTACAGCAATGTATAAAATTAAGTTTTGTTAGTGTTTTAGTCTTGTGTAATGTTAAAGTGTAATGTGATAAATTCAATAATTTTTTTGTAAGTTCGTATTCATAAAGGTAGGCTACATATCGTATTAAGATAAATAGTAATATTTGTAAATTTAAATTCTTTGAAACAACGTCGATAAGAGGTTCACCTACCTCTGTTAAACTGTATGATGGTGCATTGTAAAAAATTAGGTAGTCTGACTTAAGTGAGATTGTATTTAGATTGTGTGTGATGCATATGCAATATCTAAGCATATGCATTTATGTTATTATCCTTTTAAAACGTTACATGATGAATTTCGTATACTTTTTAATGTCAACTAACATTATTTTTCACGGACTATTACATCCAGATAAAGAATAATTACCACATGTTTGAAGATTAATTGTATTCCGATAAGTTTAAAGTATTAAAAATTTTAGTTTTAGTTTTAGATACGACTCATACTACATTTGTTAAAGTGAGGTTTCTTGATTCTGAATCCCTGCATCCGCAATTTCCTAGTGAGCCGCCGCGCCGGTCAGATTGTCATCCTCTCAGATTGTCGAGGAACCAGATACATTTTTCGTCGAGTAAACTCGAGCTGTCAACCTTCCCACTAATCCTGTGATAAGGGTATAGTAGCTTTATCACGCGCTGCGGCTACAGTTCCTTCGGTTGAAAAAGCCACTAAATCTCACTGTTAAAAGAGAGAACTTCTAGAGCAGAATATTGGAAATAAACATTTACTGACACGGCCTCTTAAATAAGCACTTTGTTTTATTCTCCCGTGATTTTTACTAGTTGGAATATAAGCTTTGATGTGAGAATATTAGTAGTTGCTGACAATTTTTCATTGAATTCTATTAAGAGTATTTTTTCCTTCGTATTTTTAGACTCTGTGAAACATTTTACTGCTGTGACTGTTCATTTACTATCTGGCATATTATTAGTCTGATATTTCCCGATTTATTAAATTAATGACACGAAACCATTTTTTTATTTGGTAGAATTAAGTAAGCAGAACATTGTTATCCTAGGAAATCTAAATTCAAAAATATATTTGAATTTTTTTTTTGACACGGTGGAAAATTCTTTGCTCTATGAATTTATTTTGCATGCCTAGTCTGATAGTTTTATTATATATTTCAGACATTGCTGAGTTCTTTTTTTTTTTTTTTAGCCACACGTCGTGTTTAGAAGTAACAAACTGCACTGGGAGCAAATTCGCTGTAAGGAATATCGCTTCGTTGGGATTTGTCGGAAGCTGATAAGAATTATTAGTGAGTAATATTTCAGATATTGTTGTTGAACGTGTCTATATCATAGTAGTAGACGCAACTGTCACTATTTCATATAAACTCTCATTCAAGTCGTTTGCGCTGTTTATTTTAATTATTTTTTTAAAAATAATCTTTCATAACTGATAGCGGTGGACGCAGGGATGATAGAAGAGACATATCCTTAACTGTGTGATAGCCTACGGCTTCTTTTGCAGGTACACGTCAGCGTGTTAGTGGCAGTGGCCAATATTTTTTTTATATTTTTTTTAAATCCTCCCTCCAAAAAAAATCTCGTATCCGCCACTGAGTACTGCTACTGTTTATTTAGTGTGTAAAATTGCTTCTCCCCCCCCCCCCCTCCCGGTTTACGATTGCACTGGTGACAACGTCGTTATCAATTACGACTCAGCCAGATAACAAGAACGGCTGTTGTAACGTGGTTAATTATTCGCCGCTTCTAGTTACGTTGTGCAGGGCGGCAGACTGGAAAACAGGCGGGGTCTCCCCCCCCCCCTTCCCAAAATCCACCCCTCTTGTTCCCATCGTTCACTTTCGCCGGCCGTGTAAACCGCTCTGCATGCAGATTGTATCGGGACAAATTGTGCGTGCCGAAAGCCGCAAACAACCGAGTAATTGGTTTTCTCTCACCGGTTTGCTGTAGGGGGGGGGGGGAGGAGGGAGGTTTTTAAATCGTTAATATTGCTGATTGCGACCTGATTGAGATGATTCTCGTCTGCGTTGGGGGCTTCCCAACGCTCGCGACTTCTCCCCTCCCTTCTCTCCCTTACACGCTCCCCTACTTCCCCTCCTCCAATCCCTCACCCTCACCCCTCCCTCACCCTGTTTTTCCCGCGAGCACACGTGATAACCCTCCGCGGGGCGACACGACAGTTTCCTGTTTGCCCCGGCCGATAGGTGCGCGCGCTTGCCTTGCGTCCCGCCCTGTTCACACAACAGCGCTCTTCCTGCCCGCCCGATAAGGCCTCAGCCCGCTTCACACGGTCGAAACCGCTCGCGCCGTGAACTTCAGCTTATCGAAGCTCGTTTCATGCGTCTGAAATGGCCCGCCTCGTTTTGGCGCGGAATTGCAACCGTAAAGTGTTTTTTGAAATACGTGAGTTTTTTTTTTAACGGAAAACGTCTTAACGTCGTAGCAATATATATATATTTTTTTTTCCGCGCGCAAGATAATACTTGAAATTGCGCTGCATGCTTACTCGCAAGACATTTCACGTTTAGTAAAAATTAATTGTACGCCTCTTTAAGATGGAGTCTCACACGCCATGATGATTTTTTTCTCATTTTCTCGTCATTACTATTATTTATGGGCTATTTCTGTAAATTTTACACCATACCTTTCTGCATGTGGTGTTTTGTCACAAATATTTTCAAGATATAATTGCTGTAAAAAGTCATGCAAGTGATAACAATAACACACTCCGCGAATTTTCACACCCATTGAGTATATAAATAAACACTTAGTAAATTTCTGTTTAAATGATTTGTGACACAACAGTTTCAAGAGAGGTATGCTGTTAAATCTACACAAATAGCCCTCAATTAATAGAAATAACGAAAAATGAAGAGAAAAAAAAAACAAATGGATTGTGAGACCCCACCCCATCTTGAGTAAAGTCAACGTGAAACAACACACTTTAACTTTGCTAATATTTTTTTTTCATTGTATTGCAAAATAAATTTTTAAAACTTTTTTTTATCTTTTTGCATATGTAATAAAACACACTCCAAGCATTATACTGAGATTACGTTTGTATGTAGTTCATTCTGTTAAATAAAGTGATCAATCAGTAAAATGATTTACACTAAATCTGGAGTTAAAAATTATAAGCTGATGAACTAACATGAAAAAAAATTATGCAATTGAATAGGTAATAATAGGTAATAAGTTGATCAGTTTTAACTTTTCAGCTAATGAGTTTTTCTTATTTGAAGCCGTTATGATTATTTCAAATTAAGAATGGGACATGCAAGAATCGATTGCCGTTCAGAATAGCAATAATGGTGTGTATAATATGTGTGTTTTAGGGCACATGACTATAGTAGTCTCATACAGTTCCTCAGATAGGTATATGGGATGTATTTGCTGAACGTACAAGAAGAAAACCAAATCACTAGTTAACCGAAGTAAATATTTCCTTTTGAGGTGAGAAAACCCAGATCTCTGTGCAGCAAAGAGCAAAAGAAAGCTTTTGAAGTTTGTTAAAAAATAATTGAAGTGGCAGTCATAACTCGTACTTTTTTGTTGTTGTTGTTGTTGTTGTTGAAAACGGGCATTTTTGAAGTTATTAATAATCCGCCGTGACAATAAGGGGTAGAATTATCCTGTTGCTTGGCTCCCGTGTGCTCGATTTATGAAGTAGGTCGTTTCCGCGAAACTTCGCTAAGTCCATGAGCACTGCAGAAGTCACGATGAGCCGTCGGCTTGCAAACTGTCCGTAAACTTCTGGAAAGTACCCGACACTTCCCCGCGAAGCGAGTGGAAGAAGCAAAGAAGAAGAGAAGAAAAAAATGTTTGGGTGCGGAAGTAGGATTATTGCGAAGTTAAAAAAAAAAGTTTCCCGTCTCAAGTGTCCCAGTTTAGTTTATTTCTCCGGCCTGGCCCAACTCCTTCGGCAATGCACTTGAAGCAAGCAACAAAGACTGTTCTTTGCGCAAACCAATTGCTGATGTTTTCCCGCCTCTCTTCCATTCCATATCGCCCTCTTCCCCCTCTTTATCTTCCTCCATTCCTCTTCCTCTTTTCCTCTAAATCTGTATCTTCAACGTGACCTCCTCCCCCCCCCCCCCCTCAAAATAATTTCTTGTACCAAAATCACTGATGACAGCATTCCATATTTAGCGTATCTTTTTTTTTTCCCCATAAAAATAAGAGGGTGGTGGTTAACGTCTTTCCGGCAGCGAGGTCATTTAGAGACAGAAGTCAATAAAACAGTACAATGAAACAAGCGAATTAATCGTCCAGTAGTAAGTAACCATGGACAGTATTTTCATGGAGTGATTTAGGAGAAATTGCCGCAGGGTTGGCGAAAACCCTGTTTTTTTTTAATTCCAACCCATGTGTTTTTTTTAATACAACCCGTATTTTTGTGATATTACCTCTTTTTTTTCCTTTCAAGATCAATAAACTTGTTAAAATATAGCCTTCGAAAACCTTCTTAGTTTTCCTCACTCAAGATCTAAATTTATCTTCTTACGTTGGTTTAATTTAACTGTTTACTCCAATTCATATAAAATTTTCCTTCATTGACAGGCACTTGATAATATTGTTTTGAAAAAAAAAACAAGCCTAGCAATTGCACTTTTATTTATATTAAAATTAGAAAACCCAAGTGGGTTATGGACTTTTTTTTATTGGAATTTTCTGAATAACCTAAACACGAAACCCGCGGGCTGCAAACCCTGCCGGACCCTTTGACGTCATCGCTTCGACTCGGCCTACTGGCCGTGAAGAAGTCCCACTTTGTCACGTGAATGTTTTCAATAAAGACAAATCGCGCTGCTACCATAACCAATATTTATTTTAACTCTGGGTGTATACTATTTAGCTTTCCAATTTTATTTTATGAAGCTCAGGATCGTTATAGGTAACAGTATAATCGTACATAGTTGATTAATACAAGCGTGTCTGTACTTAAATTAAATCTAAAGCTTCGGCTGAGTACACGTTGTCACTTTTAAAAATCTTGGATTGACGATCACTTTAATATTGGTTATGTCTAAGTTGATGGTTTGTTTATTGTTGTATCAGACTTTTAAACATTGTTAAATAACGTTTTTTTTCCTTCTAGTGTTTACAACATGGCAATTTTATTTTAATGTTGAGTGAATAGCTCAGTGGCGTTATTTTCTACCTTTTAATCATTAATGCCATAACATTGGTCCAAATTTATCAAAAAACAATTTCTCCCGCCCCAGGATTTACGTTCCCTTACGCGCTACGAAGATAACATAAAGGGACCACCGGGAATATGGATTAGAATATGTGCAATGCTGAATTTATCCGCTTCTATGAATTGAGGTCCAATTAGCCACCCATCTCGAATTTATATACCTCGTCAATCTGCCAAATACTACGTCTTCTCTTTAAGATATGTACATGAGTTGTCATAATTCCACCTCGCTTTTATTTTGTACATGGAGCGATAAATGCGAGCTTGCGTGAATAATTGCTTTAGCGTTAGAGTGGAAGCGCCTGTTAAGGGGCCCGCCTACCCGGGCACACATACGGTGTGCAGAGCTTCAGGAAAAACAACGCGATTTCAAAACTACTCAACACATCCGAGTGGGGCCTATTCACGAATAGCATTTAAGAGTTCGCTGAGGGCCGAAAAGTACTTTTAATTTCGGATTAAGTTTTTAAACTGTATTTTTAGAAGCGTTAAAATGGCTAAAACGCGTGTTTTCAGAGTAATTTTTAGGCATAAAACAATCAGTACAGATTCTTGAAAGCACTTAAGGGGCTTGCATAACACATTTATCTTCATTTCTCCGCCATATAATGTTACGGTCACCGCTCAAATTTCACAGTTATCCTGTGACGACGAGACGAATGCGCGCCAGTTCAGAGAATTGCGCTTAGAGGCTATACCGCGCTGGTAATACCAGCGAGCGTCGCGCTTATCATCCCGCCTCACTAACACACATACACCCCTGACGAGGCGGGCCCCTTAAGATAGGCAACTTGCTTTTCACTTATGCTGCGCGGGTCAAAATGCATAGCCCTCTTATTTTTTTTTAAAAATGTAAACATTCAATAATTATTGATTCTTTAGAACATTATCTTGGACATCGCCATTGCTGATCAGTCAGTGTCTGATGACGGGGACGGATCTCAGTTCCCCGAAACGTGGAAACTGTCAAGTCTTAGCAAGCCCACAGAGTTCGTCTGTACTGTGAATTGTTCTAATCCCGTCTACTGAATCCTCTGTGCTGACTATACAGTCGAAAATTTATATCTGCTGATATTTTCTGTGTGTTTTTGTGTATTCCTTTTTCCTTTGTTCAGTCTTAAGGTTTTCGCTCTGACATACAGTGTAAACTAGCAAAAGCGTATGTCCAAAAAGAAAGTTCTAAATAAGTAAATCCCCATTACTAGTCCCGATGATCAATTCTGAGCGTGGTGTCACCAAACAGTGCCGTGGTGGGGAAAGTTCATGACGCAACTGAGCTTCTCCTGGAAGGTGATTGTGCAGTGGTAGGCTATTGCCTTCCGCAGTACGAACACGAAAGAACACAAACACCTCGGTCCTGAACCTGGAAAGGGAATTTTTCGCAGAAGAAAAAAAATTATATCCTGCCTGGGCGGGATTCGAACACTTGACCCACAAAGCACCAACCAGGAGCCTGGTTAAAGTACACAAAATTTCTGGATGAAACAAATCTATTTTTTTTCTCTCGCCTAAATCAGTTAAATGGTAAAATGTTATATGAAAACCAGCATGTTTTTTTTCTCTTTGGAGTTGCTTGGCTTCTTATGGCCTTTGAATATATCTTAATGTGTTATCTCTGCCTATATCCAAATTTCAAGTACTAAACGATAAAACGTTAGGGCATAATAAACTTTTTAAATCCAGTAGGGCTTCTTTTCCCCCCATGTTGTTTAATCGAACACGATGACATATTATCCATGTGTTTGTAGCGCCATATCATTTCCATTTTATCATCGTATGTGGTTGTGTCGCATCGTTAACAATTTCTCGGTACCATCAATTGGCCATATGATGCACTGCACGAAATCAACGATACCGTTGCATTCAAACGTGTTCGTGATATATATTTTTTAAAGTTTTCAGTTATTGAATACGGCTTCAGTTAAAGAGTCCCCATTGTTTAGACATGTCCTGTTTCTTGGCTGTACGGATGCTTGGGAGGGAATTTCCGGATGTGAATGAGATATGTATTTTTTTTAAATTGTGTGTCGCGCCCATTTCCCTGGGAATCGATAGGGGGAAAATCCGCGTTTAATGAACCTCTACCAACGCAGGCTGAGCGCGTAGTAAAAAAAAAAAAAAAAATCTCACATCTCGGAGCAAACTGTAAGAGAGAGAGAGAGAGTTGACAGTTTGTAGCTGAAATTACAAATTAGTCCACCCTCGGCGGCTCTAACAGTATTGGGCGCGAGTAATCGTCTGAGATTTCTCATTTTTCTCCCCTGTTGCTTTCTGGAAACCGTCGGTTTAATGAGGAGCGAAGTTGGTTCGCTGTTTTTACGTCTTTTTTTTTTTTTTTCTCACTTTGACTCATTAGGGATCCCATTGCCTCGCGTAATTAAAAGTTAAAAATTAAAAAAAAGATCCCTTCCCTTCCTTCCTCTCTTGGAGGTATTTCCCCCCTCTGCTCCACGAACAGAACTATGCCTGTCGGCAGGTTCGGAACCTTGGTGCGATCTCGTTTGCTCAAAACCGTTAAGCATCAACTTGTGTTGGGATCTACATGACGTTCATTATTTCAGCGTTCCTTTCTCTCCACAACCCACCCTCCGGTGATTAGTCCGGAAGTGAACGAGGCAGGAACGAACTACGAGATACGTAAGACGTCGATCTCCTTCAGAGTTTTGAAATGGGTCCGGCGATGAATTTTTTTTTTCAATGCCATGTTTGATAGACACACGGAAAAAATGGGGGGGGGGGGTTAAGGGGTGCTAAAACGTGTTTGAAGGATAATTATTTTTCGTCCCATTAGTCGCTTTAATTATCGTGTCGCGATATTGACGTGAAGCTCGTTTTTTTTTTTTTTTGCTCCCCACGTTTAGTCTAGTCGATCTAGCGATCGTCCCCCGCCCCTCCTCACCTTCCTCCAGAATCTCTCCTTCCTATACTGACAACCTCTCCTCCCCTTTTTGTCCCCTCACCCCACGTGGTCCGTAATTTTCGTGTAATTAACCTTGCCTGGCAGTTGATTGCTTTGACCTCGTTCGTCGAGTGAACGTTCATCATTATGCAAACCTTCGCGTCTATGCTACTCGCGAGGTTTGCGCCAGCTCAGCTCTGCCATCTAGTACGTACCTCGTAGACTGACATGATGTTCCTCCGCTTCACTCGTGTCTGATGATTGGCAATAACGCGGCGAAAGTATAATGCGATAGTCGAATCTTACAGCCGCGCAGTGTCTGATCAAGTTGAACATCCATTCAGTCGAAGAGGTAAAAAAATTTATCGTGTGTCAAACCGACTACGTAGTAGATATTTTTCGGCGTCCGTAGCATTCGAAACACTCACGCAAAATAAAAGTTAGACTGGTAGATTATTTTTATTTATTTGAGGCGAACTTGACTGAATCCACTCGCACTAAGAAATTATGTAAATAATTTTCGCCTGTCTCGTTTTATTTTCCTATCCTTCGCTCATAACAACATAATTACTTTGTGACGATTAATATTCTATTCCCTTTTAGTGTTTCCACTGTAATTCAAATTTAAATTTTGTCTTGCTACTGCTGAATTGAAAACCATTGCTTATACCTGTAGCGTACACAAAAATCAATATTAATATTGGGCATACATTTTTTTTTAATGAGGTTTCGAAAACTACATCTGTTACAGCACTATTTGTAAAATCGACCATTACACGATTTATTCAAGCATCTTAACACTGTTTAATTTCACTGAGGCGCCGATGACTAAGTTGGCATGTCATCTGTAATAAATGTGCTCTGAATAAATTATGATGCCTTCGATATCCAGTCATGCATTTAAGTGCAAGGCATTAGTTGTTATTCTTTTGGTTTCCGTTGGCCGTTTTGATGGGCGCAGAAAATTGTTTTTTTACGGAGTTTCTGAAACGTTTACTGAGTTTCCTAAACTTTTACTGAGATCTCTTAAAACCATCCTGATAATTAAAGCACAATTGAGCGATGGTAAGTAAATAAGTTTTTAAAATTTTCCGAAAATTTATATGTTTCATCACTCAGTTATTTCGTTCGCCTTACCTTTATCCTTTGTCACGTTTGGTTCCGTATAACAAGTTAAATACTTGCGTTAAATTTTTAAAAATTATTTCGTAAAAATGTTTGTTTTACTAATTATGATTGCTTGTAATTAAATAACGTGGGTTAACTTAAATAATCTTGATTTTAAGCAAAACCGTGCAGAACTGCAATGGCGTATATACAAAAAACCTGCATTAAATCAGTCCGTGCTGTCGTTGTTTTGTCCATAATAATTGTTTAAATTTTTTTTTGTTTGTTCCGTTTGAATGAAATCAGCTGATTTAGTCTTGTTTTCTGTGAATTTTTTATCTTCATTTTTTTATTTTTTTTATTTTTGGAATTTTTTCATTACAAACAGTGCAAAACTGCAATAGCAAATGTCCAAAAAAAACTGCATTAAATCAAAGTTCCCCATTGCATCAATCATTTAAAGAACGTTAAATAATCTTGTTTACGCGGTAAAAAATGGTGCATAAATGAATACAAAATAAGTTTGGAAGCTGGGGTGCTTTGTCTTGCGAAGGAGGCATAATGCAACGAGATCATGGCAGGAGAACACATCCCAGCAAGGTAGCGGGTGACTCGTAAAGTTTACGGTGGATTTGCAATCGTCAGGAAAGCTGCATATCTATTTCATAATAAGTATTACTTTCTGTCCGTTTCTAAAAATAATACACTATGCGCGAATAATTAACGCACCTACCGTTAGGGTAGACTAAGAAAAAGGTCATTAATTACGTTTTTAAATGTTAAGACGCCTCATTAGAATCCAGAAAATAATTTGCCTTTGAAAACGCCGCGTCGTATATAAATTTAATATTTTGTGTTGTGGGTCATGTGCGAACCGGGACGTTTGGAATTGAGAAATATTGGCTACCTGTCAGTTTTATTTTTAATTTATTTAAGATTTACGTCTATTACACAACGAGGTCATTGGACCATGGCTGCACACAATGGCGTAGACCGAAGAAATTAGGAAATTAATCAACCATGGTCCATCGTAACTAACTCGGTTTTCAGGGGCCTGCCTACCTGAGCACACAGTATGCAGAAATTCATAAAAACCCCTCGCGATTTTAAAACTGCTAAAGATATCCGCGTTAGTTAGTTCTGTTTCCGTATTTTTTTTCTCAACTGTGTTTTTAGAACAGTGAACGTGTGTTTTCAGAATAATTTTTAGGCATGAAACAACCGGTACATATTCTTGAAAGCACTCAAGGGACTTGCAGTACACCTTTATCATAATTTCTCCGCCATGTAACGCTATGGTCACCACTCAAATCTCATATTTAAATCTCATATTTGATTTATGTACGACTCAAAGACTGCGCGCCTTTCCACAGCCTTGCGCTTAGAGGCGATACCGTGCAAGAAGCACCATCGAGCGTCGCACTTATCCTTCATCACTGACATCACTGCCAGTAACTAACACCTCTAACTAGGCGGGCCGCTTAGAGATAGGAAGAAAAAATATCCATATTAATTCAAATCATAATTTTAGCCATCGTTTGATGTTTGAAATTTGGCTTCGTTAAAGCTTAGTATGAAATTTAATGGAATGCACGAAGTAAATATCGACTAGCGGCTACAAATAGCTAACAATGTGAAGACACTAGCTTTGAATATTTAATTCATTTTCGGAAATTGCTACAAATGTTGAATTTTACTGTCAGTGTTAGACAGTGTTAAGGACTTAGGAAATCTCTGCAGAATCACGTAAGTAAAATCTAAGGGGGAAAAAAAACTTTGCAGGTTAATCGGATGGAGAAATGCTTTACTCCGTCTCAAGTCACGACTGTGGTAGCCGGTATTATTGTTTGATATCGGCGATAAACAAAAATCATGTCACACAAACTTATGAAATCAGTAGGCGTATTTTGGTTCATATCCTTACAACTTCAAGAATATATCTCATTTGTGTGGTTTGCGTGGTAATTTTTGTTTCGAGGATAAAGACAAAAAAAATGTTTGCGGAAGTGGCGTCAATGTAATTTCTCAGCGGAGATAAGCGTGTCTGCGCGGGGGACTTATGAGTTCCCCCTCCCCCCTACACTTCTCTTCTGCCCATCCCTTCCTTCTCCAGGCGGCCTGACTGATGCGCCAGTGTTTGTCGAGTCACCCCTCGTCCCTTTCCTACCGTCTTCTTCTAACCTTTGGGACGCGCTGCCTCGCTCCTTATCTCCCCGCCGGGACAAATGACGGCTGATTACCATAACGAGATTCTCTCCTCCCCTTATAAACCCCCCCCCCCCCTCCCTCCTGCCCCTTCTTTCTCGTCCTTCCGTGTGCGTACTGCAGCGTACGGGAAAGGCTCAGTTTTATTTTTTTTTTTGCTGACCGACGGCGGCGGCGACGCATTGATCAAGCGGACAGGCGTGCGGGAAGGATAGATGGGTTGTGGCCCTTGCGGGAGGGGGGGGGGGGGGAGACAAGGACCCGAAACATCGGGACATTAGCCCACAAAGGACGCCTCAGCCCCGCCTCTCACTCAGAACCTGGCTTTTCCTTGGGGGAAGGGCTGTGACCTCGCTGTTCGGCCTGTTTAGGACCGGGAGAAAATTTGAGTGGGGAGAGAGGTAGGAAAAGTTCAGATAATCTTATCGTGTACAACTATTTTAATACCGTTACAAGGTGTTTTTTTGTCATTTATTAGGTTTTTTTTTTCTCTCTTAAGGTCCCCGCCTACCTGGGCGCTCATACGGTGGGCAGAGCTTCAGAAAGAAGAAAAAACACGTGATTTGGAAACTGCTCGATATCCGATTTGCTACAACTTCACTTCTGACAATTTTCGTAGTAGGATCAGTATGTTCCCCAATATAGAGCTCAAAATGTGATTCAAAACTTAAAATTACATATTTTGGGGAACAATTTTTAAGTGCTTTATCTTGAGAACTATGGGACCTAAAGAGATGCTCTGGAGTTCAAATTGTGGCACATTTAGGCTTCTTTAAAAACGGTGAGAATGAATTTCTCGCTACCACATATACGGTTGAAATTATAAGCGGAAAAAAAAAAGAAAAAAAGTACTAAAATTCCGCTGGTTTTTGTGAATATATCAAAAAGCACTAGGAAATGTTTTTGAATAACTCCATAATCGTATTCAGCACTCAAAAAACTTAAGGAATGATAATAAAACCAACTACTGGATTTTTTGCAACGTAACTGCCATTTGCCTGTATTATATATGTAGTAACTTTGTTCCGCCTTGTCTCTGACACAAAACTATTACATTTGTTAGGGTAGGTTAGCAGTTGCTATCAAAGCTATGAAGTCGTGGTTACTAAATCATTTTTACGATCTTTTTTATGTATTTTCGTATATTTCCTCTCTCTTTTTGTTATTTCAAAAGGTTTAGGACTACGCTTGTTTGTTGTGTTTACGGCGACGATAACAGAATTTGACGTCACTTCTTCGTTGTTTTTTTTGTCAATCGTGACCGGATAAAATATATATATATTTTTTTTTCCGCCGAAATTTCGTAGAAAAGCGGGGTCGCGTAATTTTCACCCGCTCAGCTATTGCAATTTTGTCCCCCCCAATCTTTTTTTATCCGGCCTTGCGTGGAGGATTCTGGGCATGCCAGTGCGCGATAAGGGGTTAATTGATAGCCCGTCCCACAGCGTCTCTCGTCTGCTTTTCCCGAGGGATTTGGCTTGTTAGTGAGGGGGGAAGGGGTTGCGCACTCGCCACGAATCTGACAAGGGATTGTTTTTTATTCTTTCATTTTTTTTTTTACGTCGTCGTCCTGGCGTTCCTTCTCCCTTTTTTCGCCGCCGGAGAGTTTTTGTCTCGGGAGATTTTCTCGCCCTTCCCCCCCCCTCCCCTTCTCGTCAAACCCCCCCCCCCCCCCCCCCCACTACAACCGAGAACCATTACCGAGACCACGATAAATTACCCACTGCCTGATGTCCGGCATCCGAGCGCGGAGGTTTCGCGGAGCGAAGAATTCCCTCTCCCCTTCCCAACCCCCCGTTTTTCAACCCTTAGTTTTAGTTTTTTTTTAATCCTTTACCCCTTTTCTTTTCTCCCAAGCGGGCAGTCATTGTCCGCATTTTTCCCGCCGCAGGAACTTCAATTAGCGAGGTAATTGCGGATCTTCCTCCTCCCGTTCCACATGCTCATGCGCCCGTGTGCCTCGACAGTTCGCGAGGGAGGGGGGGGGGGTGTTATCTGGCTCTCTCCTGGAACGCTGCAATCAGCTTGCGGCGTGTAGTCTTAACCTGGTGTTCCTTTCTACACTATAGTTCGGTGCCATCTAACTTGACTGAAATTTGACAGCAGCCAGTGGTAAACATTTACAGTGGCGGATACAGGGATTATTATTTTTTTTTCATTTATTTACCGTTTTTTTTGTTGAAACCTTCTCGTAGTTGTCAGTCCACTTGTTCGTCTGTGGTGTGACATTTTTCTGATTCCTTCTACGGAATTATCTGTGCTGTATATCCTACATTTATCATCGGCTGATTTTTTTTGCTGCATTTCTGTGTGTTTGTCTCTTCAATTAGTTTGTCGGTTTTTTGACGTGACAACGTCTAATAAATTGATGAACGCCGGCTGAACGCACGAAAAAGTGTCCCGTTACGCTGTGTCCCATTACGCTGTGTCCCGTTACGCGCATTGTCCCGTTACGCTGTATTTATTTATTTTTATTAAAAAAAGGTAGCATCTGTCGGCGAGCGCAGTAATAATAAGTTATGTTAGATATTTGATTACAGATTATTTATATGAAAACTTGTTCATAATTATATTTAAACGAAAAGTTAATGTGGTTTTCATTGCTTATTACAACAACAATTTCAGCAAAAAGGTTAATTATTCTTGCATTTTAAAAATCTGATTACTAGTATAATTTCAAGTATTTATTTATTTATTCAAAAATAAAAATGATTCAATTTTATTCATAAAAATATGCAATAATTTCATCAATGTTTTGTTATGACGTTGTCACGTTAAACTATCGTCCGTAAACCGATTTTACAGACAATCAATTTTTTTAAATGTTTTCTGTATGACATACAGCCCAAAGTAGCAATGGCGTTATTTTCAAAATTACGTGTTGAATTAATTTTTCTCATTGCAAGAATGAGTCGGAGAACGCAGGGCAAACAGGCGCTAGTTAATAACGGCATTTCTGCTGTAGCCGTTACATTTTTTTTTTTTTAATTTTCTTTAAATACTGCAGGATGATTCTTGTGAGCCGGTGTCGAAAGGAGTTAGTTTTACACTGATCCCTGGACAATTTTTTAACCAGCGTTCTTCGTAAATTTAAGGTAAAAAAATATTCTACTGTGCGGACGCATATCTCGCGATATTCGGAAATAGCTTGTTCTTCTCTGTTTGTTTGTTCACCGTGGAAGGTCCTCGTCGCCACTGCTGTTTTGTTGTTTTTTTTTTCCCTCCCCTCCGCTTTTGTCCTCGGCCTTCGCTTGAGAAAAAGGAGAGATGTTCAATTGTCCTGCCTCTGCTGTCCTCTGGGACAGTTGTGTGTACATACTTTCCTCTCCCCCCCCCCCCTCCAAAAAAAAAATAATTCTGCACCTTTCTTGACGCACAGTCGCCGGGAGATATCAGGGATTGAAAGAGCGCAGGGGACTTTACCTGCTATGTTTTTTTTTACTGAAGTTATTTTTTAAAAAAAAATATGGGAATATAAGAAGTGAAGCCGTGTGCGATATCCATCAATTAACTCGTTGCCTAGCCAATGAACTAAAACACAATTAGTCGAGTAAATTTTTGAAATTATTTTTAATTGCCTGGTTTCTTACGGATATCATTTAGTCTAAATGTGTGAAATATCCAGGGAGTAAAAATTAAAAACAAAAAAATTAATTTATAAAAATTTTGCATAGTGAAAAAAGTGCATGAATTTCAATTATACATAAATTAATTAACATAAATATCGTAAAAATACAATAAATCAAGTGCCGGGTGAAGCATTAAACATAAAGAAGTCAATTTTTTTTTGCGTTTACATTACATAAGTTTTTTTTTAATTAGCTTCGTTAAAGCATAGTATATAATTAATGGAATGACTGGCTGTGGCAGCTGCATAAAGTCTTTCCTGTGAAGTCACGGGCGTTTATTATTGAACTATATTGTTTGAATTCAAAATGCTGTGATAATAATACTGTATCTTTGTCTTTTTCTCATTTCGTTAACACGGCTAGCATTTGCGGTCGTACAGCATACCTACAACGAATTCTGAAACAAACTGTATACATAATAAACCAAATTATGGCAAAACCAGCTTAAGGCAAACATGTCTATATTTGACGGAATTTAATTAAAATTAATATGCAAGACCACGGCCGAACCATTTTATGAAAACGTCTCATCGGCTGTTAAATATTGACATTACTCGCGATGAACTAATTATCGTCACGACATGGTAAATTCTATTAGTGTTGGCATCATTGAGGTTTTTTTGACTTTTGAAAATGTTTCAGACACGAGCAACGTCGTCCCATTTACGGTTGGGTCCAATCCAAGTCCAAACAAACTTGAAATCTACCTCTTAAAAATTAAATTTGCATGTTACAGCTGAAAATGACTTCAAGAAGATTGATGACCCTTAATGTATAATTATAATTTTTTTCTCGATATAATATTTACTTTGGATTATTCATCCAGATTGGAAACGTGTTTACCTGAAAACCCTTATATGCCTACTTTACCAATAATGTCATGGCTAAACATAGGCTAACATTTCTAGGTTTTTGCAGGCACGTCTGGATTCTATTCAGTCACATTGAATCATTTTATTGATGTTAGAATGGAAAGTGTTTTGTTTCTTAAGTTTAGAGGTTAAGTGGTTTATCTTAATGTGTATAATATTTTCAAAATAAAAACTATAAACATATTTGCAGTGAGATTTTACATGGTGCAAGTGGTTCCTGCAAAAAAGAAATGCTACTACGAGCTAAACATTTGAGTAACTTTTATATACGGTTTTTAAAAGAATGTGAATGTTGTCTTTTTCTTCTTCTAAGTTTTAATATACAAAGCTGTTGTGCCGAGGGACATCCTGTTACACGCGTTGCGAGTGCAGAGAAGGTACGAAAAAGCTTGTGTTAATTTTTTTTTCCCCTCTTTTTCCCACCATTAGCTGTTTTCTCTTCGGGTCCTGTTCAGCAACCGTGCTAGCAAGTTTCAATTTGAACGAGCAGTTCCAAGTGCGGGTAGCAAGCCGCCATAAGCTACAGCATGCATTAGTTAAGCGTTATCGCGTACGGTTGCAGCTTTGCCGACTGAAAAGAAAGTTCCCCATTATTTTATTTGCTCTCGACTACCTTGGGGAGAAAGAAAAAGGGAATACGGTTATTTTTTTCCCCAAATGATCAAACGTCGCGTGAAAAACTTAACAAACACACTGGTGTCAATCTCAGCTTCATCCAGTTAGTTTGTTTTTATTAAAATAAACATAACGTATTTATTTTTATAATATAGCAGAATTTCATCTAGCACAGAGCTACACGGGTTGCCAACACCTCGCCGCAGTAGCGGGATGTTTCATCCTGAAATGTATTTTCCCCTCCCGCGATACCACCATTAGCCCTGCCCATGCGGCCCGGTTGGCGTGCAGGGATGCCAACTTGGGGATCCCCCCCCCCCCCCCCAAATTTAGGGGGAACCAAGATGTAATGGTTTTTTTTAGGGGGTACATTTATTTAGGGGGATTCTTTAGGGGTATTTGTTAGCGGGTACATTATTTAAGAAATTTTTTTAGGGCGTGAAATTAAAGTGTGTATCTTGAAAACAAAGTGAAAAAAGAACAGCAACACAAGTGACGTTGGTGGCTGAATCTCGCACTACGACCAACAACAACTTGCTGGTCAAGAGAATTCCGTTTTTTATTTTTACCGTTCAACGTTTTCACGTTGTAAGTTGTCTGGTTGAGGTTGTGTCAGTTAGTTTGTTGTCTACTCGCGAGTTTTATTGGATATCAAAGTAAGTCGTTTATGTTTTTCTGTGATGCCAAGGAATAAAAAAACTCGAATAATAATTAATTATTACACGTACACTTAAAACCGAAATTAAATTCGTACATACATAAAATTGTAGATACTGAATGTTATCTTTTCAAAATTATTATGCTCTGTTTGGGCAAAAAAAATAAGGAAATGTAAGGTTCAAGAGAAGATAATTTTAGGTGTACAATGAAAACTTTAGGGGTTTTTAATCGAGATCTAGGGGGATTTGAAGTTGGTCCTAGGGGGAACACACTGTAGGAGTTGGCATCACTGTTGGCGTGACGTCGGGCCGTAAGGCTTGCCGTTCATCTTTTAGATCCTCCGCCGGGAGCAACCGGCCCTCGCATGGAGGTTAGTCATGCCACGTGGAGCTCACAATGCGCAAGTCGGCGGTAAGAGATGGATGCGCCTTATCACGCTTGCGCGTTCACAATGCGCAGCCGAGCAGTCGGCAGTACGAGATCGTGCCGGCTGCCGAAAGGATGTTAAAAATAAATAAAGAATACACTCATAAACTTCAGATACAAATGCAGGGCGTGTAGAAGAAGCAAGATTTTCAATGAACGTAGATCCGTAAACACTTCTGTTTATGTCTAAATTCTAAATTTGCCTCGTTGCCGTGTGCAAGGAGATAACATTTCATCCCTGCTATTTGGAAAGCCATTGTTGTCGGCAAGCTACGCGACTAATCATGCGAATGAAAATGTTGTGTTACCGTGTACACGGTCGCCGATCTGGCTTTTCCACGTAATAGGGATCCAGTGAATCTCAATGCACACGCCAACCGTTAATAATGATTGACAGCATCATCTCCGTAACTATGTTCACGGACTTTTCTGCATGTCCTGTCTAGACTTTATAGCTGTAGGTCACAAAATATTTAATTTGTGCATATTATTATGTGTGAATTTTTTTTTATCTCAAAATAGTAAATTTCAGCAAAGTTAACTGACAAAACAAATAATTACACTTTCAGTCCGCCCCTGTCGAAAGTTAAAAATGCGCCCAACTGTCAGGATTTCACTACTCGGAAGTTTTTTTCCGAACTCCGCGTGTACTTCTCTCCCCTCCCCTCCCATCAAATTTTCCCTCCCTATACCAATTATTCTCCACTTCCCATATCCCCTCATATAGTCTCCTATTGCCACATCCCATCAAAATATTCACACTCGCTCACATTCACACTCGCTCACATTCACACTCGCTCACATTCACACTCGCTCACATTCACACTCGCTCGCATTCACGCTCGATCACATTCACACTCGCTCGCATTCACACTCGCTCACATTCACACTCGCTCACATTCACACTCGCTCGCATTCACGCTCGATCACATTCACACTCGCTCGCATTCACACTCGCTCACATTCACACTCGCTCACATTCACACTCGCTCGCATTCACGCTCGATCACATTCACACTCGCTCGCATTCACACTCGCTCACATTCACACTCACCCTCCCCTCGGCAATCCTCTCACCCGTTGTGTCGCATAAGCGACCAAGCCTTTATCGCGTAATGTGTGGGAGGGTAATGGAAGAGAGAGAGAGAGAGAGAGAGAGAGAGAGAGTGGGTGAGAATTGTCGGTGTTCACCAGGTACCTTATCCGTCCTTATCTCTCCGCACCTCTCGTGTTATAATAGCGCTGTAATCATACAACACCCCACTCTCAAACAGCGGCCAGAAAAGGGAAGTTGTGCTTTTTTTTTTTAGGCCTGGCCACCGGAAGCTAGCGGTCCCTGCCAGGCAATAATTAACCTCCTCGAGCACGCAGTCTCCCGCTCGAAACACCCTTCTGGCCCCTTTCCCGGCCTCCTCTTCAACCGTTGGCGAGAGAGAGAGAGAGAGAGAGATACTTACCGGAGTTAGTATTCTGAAATTAAAATAGCCTCCAGTCGCCGCCTCGTTCGCTGTGCTTATCACCAGCGTGCCTCCTTCTCCCCTCCCCTGACCAAAACCCTCCACGACTTCGTGTTAGTCCGGGACGCGCATCTATCCACGGGGTTATTTAGCAAAAAGCCCTCCCCCTCCCCCCCCCCCCCACCCTTAACCATTCCACCCTAGCCTGTGCCAGTTGGACGGACGCCAGTTTCATCCATAATGCATCGTTCAAAATCCGCGTGGCCGGCGTTGGCGGCCGAGTTACCCCCCCCCCCTCCCCCTCCCCCTTTCCACCTTCTTCACCCACTCAAACCTTCACCACTCACTTCTTTTCCAACCACATTCTGAACCGGATGTTCACGTCGTTTCGCTCGTAGCCTCTTCGGTCCGCCCGGCTTAATTTTCTCTTTCCCTCCTTTATACATTTCTGTCTCTCCATCTTAGCGTTTTCTTGTGACTCCAGTTGTAACAATAACGTCGTAATGAGAGAAGATACATCCCCGCCCCCCTTATAATATTCCGCCCCCCTTATAATATTCCTCCCCCCCCCCCCTTGTGGATCATACCCTTGTGTTTCTGTTGAAGTCTGAGTGTGTGTCTTATTTCAAATTTGACAGTTCTTAAAAGACCTATCAGTTGTACATATTTCCCAAACGTCACTCGCATAGCATCGCGTGGTGTTTGTTTACGGACACGGACCACCACATGAAGCGGTTTGCGAGCCCCGTTGATAGGACAACATTGGCAGAAGGATACGTATACAGTTATTTTGGACATACACCATTGCAGTTTTTCACTGTTAAGTCAAACATTCAAAGAATGCAAAATAAATAATTCAAAAATTCAAACCCACAGAGAGCAAGCCTAAATCAGCTGATATCTTACAGATGGGACCCGAAGTTGAAAATAAACAGGTATTATGGACACAACACAATAGCACAGTCGTACACAGTAGGTTTCCTATGGAAAATCAGTAGCGACGTTTCGGGGATTGGCATCTGTCATACGTAAATCGCTCAGCGGCTGACGGACAAACGGCTCTATATGTTTTAGTTGCTATGCGTATTATCAAATATGCAAGAATTACAATTAACTAACAAAAAGATACTGTTTTGAACATCTCTACCCAGAATTATTTTTTTTTGCACAATTGGCTTGGGCAGGTGTGAAAGAAGGAAATATATATACACACACATTATATATTATATATATAAAGTATCACATAGACATTGGCAACGATTACGCGTTTTGTTTTCCGCGAGTGATTTTCTGTGACTAGTCAACTACCAGTGCTTCTCATGGAGAATTTATTTGGTTGTGCATACACTCATTTTTGCCGAGAAGGGTTATTTCTGGACGTAAAGCATACTCCCATCCGAAAGGTAGCAAAGGACAGTTTTTGGTTATTATTCCTTATCACATATCCAAGTTTATCTCTTGATCCTAATGGCATGTTGCTGTATATGTTTGACTTTTGATACATGATGTTTGCTGTTTTAATTTTTTACGTCGAAAGATCCTTGACACAGCAAAAACTCTAATATCACAATACCAAAAAAAAGTAATGTCTTGTGAGATTTTTTTATATATTTTACAGTCAAAAATAATTGTTATATCACAAGTTTTGGTTATGTCCAGGATCTTTCGACGTACTAAATTAAAACAGCAAGCATCATTTATCACAGGATCAATGTATACAGGATACGTGATACGTAACTCAAACATATTTTTGAACGCGTTAAGCGTAAAACCCACCACGTGTAGCAGTACGAATTGACGATAATTAAGTAATAAATTATTGTACGAATGTTATTTGCGTTATTTGTGATACATGGACAATATTGAAGGCAGACGAACTAAGACTTGTTTGATCGTGCCGAACAACTTCCGTGATAACAGCCCTCGGGAAATGCTTCGCCTTTGTAAGGACCTCACCTCCCGCGCTCCTGTGTTTCCAAATACGCCCGGGTGGCACCGCCACACGCGAGCCGTCGCTTACCGGAACCCGGAAACAGGCATAATTGGCGGGCTAATGAACCGAGTCGGGCGGCGCTAATGCCGCCCCACCCAGTGTGTTTTCCAGAGCAAAGTGCGCCTGAAGGAGAGAAAAGGAAGAGAAACGACCAACGCGTAGAAATGCCGGGCCTTTAACGAGTGTTTGCGTGTTGTTTCCTTCTCAAGACATCAAGAATCCTTCTTCGACATCAAGAAGATGTCGTGAACTTCCTTCTCGTGTTTATGTAGAACTTGCGTTTGAACGTGCTGAACCATTAACTGTGTGAAAATTCGAATCATGTGATGGATTCAGCAACATTAAAAATGTAATTTTATCCTCGATTTAACTTGTTTTCAATCAGTAGCCTTTCTGTATTTCATTAAATTCATGTTTTAGCTAAACAATTTTTACATTAATTAATGTGATTTTATATATACATACTAGCTGCAGTACCCGGCGTTGTCCGGGCTGAACACAGGGTGATATATTGTCCGCGAGTTAAAGCTATATGGATATTGCTATATGACAGTGTGGCGGTCATAGAGAAATGACACACAATTGCTGTTTGTATGTCTTATGTCTAGAGACCTGCAAAATTCGCGGTTTCGATGGCCTTCAGGATAGACTGCACATACCCCTGTACACTCGGGCAAATAACGCAAGTTCATTGGCTGCCGACTTGTAAGTCGTCTCAGCTGGTTTGTCTGTGATTCGATCCTTCTTTGGTTGAGGGTTTGTAACTGGTTGAGTTTCGTCCGGATGAACAGTAAGCCAATAGCAAAATTATCTAAGAGGTATATGTGTTTGAATTCAAGCCTATCACCGAATGAATCCGCGAATTTTGCAGGTCTCTACTTATGACCTATGATTTTCTGTTTAGCCATGGCGATCAGTTAAACGATTTAGAAGTTGGTGCAGCGCCATCTAGCGGCGAGTTACAAAAAAAACTTTCATTGGCGATCGGTCAAACGGTGTCGGAGTTAATCAACTTCATAGGCTACATACCAACATATTATATATATATGTTAAATATATATACACGTTAAAAATAAATTATGCCAGCTTAAATGCTAGTTATGTGCAAGTAAACACAGATTTCACTGCCAGGTTAAACACAATTCATTTTTCTTTTTTCTTTTTTTTCATTACAATCGGTCACTAATGATTGTCACACTATCAACCGTACAGCATAACACCAAATAAATTTAGTTTTGTCCCTAGTTATATAAGGATTTATGTTATTATTAGAATTCTTCGGGTCCAGGATCTAGGTGTGGTTAATACATTTTTAAGTTTTAATAAAATTTAGTCTAATTTGTATTTTAGTTGCTTTGATATTCATGGCATAAAAATAAAGGATTTTTATAAGCCTTTATAAGGGACGGAAGTTAGTGTTCGTTGGTGGTCTACAACAATGTTAGTTTAGCAAAGTTGTTTTACAATACTTTAACATTTTTGGGTCGTAAAATCGCTATATTAATTTACATAAATGCCCATATAATGCAATACACAGAAATTGGCATTATTTGAAGTGGTTGAAACAAACACCACAGATACTCAAATAGGAATGTACCATTAACTAGTTCTTTCAAGTATCAACTGATGTATTAAAACATGGTCACACAAAAATTAACATAAATTTTGGTATTTAAACATAAACGTTTACAGATATCTCCCGATTCCTTTACTACATTAAAGTCCTAAACATAATTTAATGGTTATGCTTCCTATTTATTATTTTTAATATATGCATTAGACAGACATATGTTAAAAACGATTTTTTAACGAGCGTGATTTAAAAAAAATGGGCACCAACCTAACAGTAACATTTGTTGATTCGTGCCTTTAATTAAAAAATAATAATAATTAAGAGGTCTCCTCAACACTAAAATGTTGTACGAATCACAAACAATGATACTAAAAAAGTAAAATCTCAGCTTGTTCACAATATTAGAAACTATTTATAGTTCAGCTCTGAATGTGAATGACATTCTGATGTTGGTACATACGGAATCGTGCATGCAATAAGCGCATCGTAGGCCCTATCCAGTGGCAGTGTACGGGTGTTGAATGGATGCGCAGTAGTTTCATCATGGATGTAATGCAACCGGGGACACGCGCTCTCTTGTTGCAGATGGCAGCCAGCTGGGACAGCAGCGCCTCAGGCGGACGCACCGCAGCAACAGCCCCGCCTACGAGCCCAAGCTGCGACACACGCACCACCTGGCGGATGTGCGCGCGCCGGTCGCAGAGGCGCTGCGAATGGCAGACCAGCCGGCCACGTTGACGAAGGTTAGCGAGTGGGATAAGTAAACAAGGGTGGGGTGAGCCTTTCCCGTGATTTTCTTACAACATTTTTTAAGGTTATGCAGTGTACACTTCTTACGTGAGTTGACACAATCTTAAACTATAATATGAAGCATGTAGATATTGCTTGCGAAAAGATTTTTTTTATTAGTTTTGTGTGTTGGTTTACGTGAAGCAGGTTTTTGGGAAGGAAGGGAGCTGGGATATAAATCATGCATTGGCTGCAACTTGTGAAATCCGGTTCAACAATGAAGTCCCAAAGGAGAAAACCCTTTCTAAATGATTAATCCGGAACACAGAAATTTGCGGAAGGGTAGTTCCTGGTTCGAAGGGTGTTTGGTCCGCTACTTGAGACGGCAGGAGTGAGCCGCCGAGTTTAATGAAAAGCAGGGCAAACACGCTGTTTCCTGATTGGTTTATTTAGCAGAGAAACTGGTTGCTCTTGGTTGGACAGAACCTTCAACTCTTTTCAACCCTCTGCCCTTCCTCCCTTTCTTCCTCCTTCCTTCAACCACCCTTCACCGCCTAGTATGCATGAGGTTGCTAATAAAAGCACGCATAATGTATGCATGAGTTGGCGAATAAGTCGGTTGAATGGCCATGATGCCTGTGGGCTTGGCAACCCATGAAACACTACTGGGAAAAGGAACAGAAAGTAACCTCCTCACTCATTGCGTAGAAATGGTTCCTTGTCATCAGTTTATAAAATGAAACATAGTTTCTTGATATCTTGTACTAACAAGTTGTTTTGCATAACTTGTGTAATTTTTTTCATTTTGTAAATAGTGTTTGAAAACTATTTAATAGGTGAGATTTTTTTTTCCTGCTTTGGTTAGTGCATGATTTTTACCATCAAGAAATATGTCTGAAGGACAGGAATTAATTTGGTTTCAAAGAAATTCCTCAAATGTATTTTATATTGTGAATTGTAAATTACATTTATTAGTTCATTAAATAGTTTGTTTTGCATGTTTTACCAATGTTAAATAGTTTGAGTGGACAGATGTCTGGGATACTATGCTATTTAAATTGTACATGTACAAGAGTTGGCCATACTGATAGTTTCCCAGCCGTGAAAGATCAAGGAACATTTTACTACCGACACACCTGTAATGTAAAATATTTGGTATTAAATTGTAGAATCATTTTCATTATATATCGTGAACGTAATTTATTCAAATCTTAGTAGTGTTAGAATCATGTTTATTCTTATTAGTTATACTTATAATGTATAAATAAAAATATGCAATATTGTCTCCTATCATCTCCTTTTCTATTCCATGGCCCCCCAGACCCTTGGTATGGTCCTTCACTGAAATATTCGTGCCCCCACAGAGTCTTGGAGCTGCCGCTGGTTACGTCTGTCCGACTGCTACGCATGTTGCTTGTGTGCTTGTTGTGCAGTTCCCGAAACGTCGCTTGTTTCTGTTTTGCAAAAAAACTATTGTGTTTGTTTCGTCTTTTCGTTTTGTCGTGTTTTTGTCTCGTTTCAACCGTTGTGCTGAATATTTTTGGGTTAAATATTTTTGTGTCGTCATCATTTGTGGTTTTTTTTTTCCGTTCTCTTAGTACATTATTCTTTGTTCTTCTTTGTTTGTTGACTATATTCTTGTTACGGAATATTTTGTGGTGTTTCTATCCTGTTGACAACAGCAATTTTTTGTTTAATTTGTGTTTATTGTCTTTTGGGTATTTTTATTTATTTATTTATTTTTTAGTTTTCTTCTACAGAAATAGTGCTTAGCAATGGCGTATGTCCAAAAACTTACATCAAGTGATGTTGCTTGTCTGATGCTCGGTGTTGTTCGTGGTGTGCAGGTGTCCGTCGCGGGCGGCGAGATAGGCACTCGGCTGGTCATCCAGGACAACCACAAGCCCGTGTTCTCCAACTGCTCCAGCTACGAGCCGTACGTCAAAGAAGAGCAAGATGTGGGCACCTTTGTCTTCCAGGTACGTTGCGCCGAATAGCGAGTGGTTCGGGAGTCTTGCGGCACCACATGCTGTGTGACGCGATTAGAATGCAAGGTTGTTTCTCGCTGAAAAGAAGTTGCCGTAAGCTAGCTGTCGTGAGATGTGAAGCTTTATTATTTATTGACGTGACAACGTCTAATAAATCGATGAACGCCGGCTGCACGCACGAAAAAGTGTCCCGCAACGCACATTGTCCCACTACGGATGTCCCAATACGGATGTGTCCTGTTATGCTCATTGTACGCATGCGTGGCATCTCTCTTCCACTCGATTGGAACAACCATCGATTTGACTTTTCAATCAAATTTTCGTCGTTTGAAATATTAATATTATGTAATTTAACGATCGTCCACCGATTTTCAGCACAATCGGTACGGTTATTAATTTCCCGCCTACCACTATAAGAAATAAACATGACGGACTACATACGTTTTTAAAACTTCTACAACACAAAACAAAATTTTTATACATATATTTAACATCTGAAAACTGTTTCCAATATGGCCTCGTGGCCGTGCGATTATAATCGCTGACTACTAATCCAAAGGTTGATGGATCGAATCCCGGCCGCTGCAATACTTTCATTTTTGTACTTGTAAAAATAAATACGGCGCGCGTGACACTACAAAAGTAATAAATATATTTGAATTAATGAATGCAAATTCAAGTAAATTTATCAATTAAATTGTAGATTTTATTTCACTCCTTCTTTGTATCCATACAAAATAGTGATAATTCAATAAAAATGATTCAATTTTATTTATAAAAGTATGCAGAGGTAAATTTTATCATACAAAATATAGAAAAATTAAAAAAAAAAATTCTTAAAGAATATAATATTTTTAATGCCTAAATGGTTTGGTTGCAAAAACCTATTACGGCTCAGTCTCAGGCCGAATATGATATTAAATTTTCTTCTGGATCAATCATTTCATCAATGTTTGGTTATGACGTTGTCACGTTAAACTATCGTCCGTAAAACGACTTTACAGACAACCAATTTTGTGTACATTCAGCTTTGTGTGTGTGTGTGCGCGTGTATGTGTGTTCGCGTGTGTGGGGGCGCACTCCATGCATTGACAGTGTTTGTTGTTTCCGCAGGTGAAAGCAATAGACAAAGACCCTCCAGAGTCCGGGGGCACCGTGACGTACACGTTCGTGGAGAAAAGCGACGAGAAGACTCCCAAGTTCAAAATTGATCCCAACACTGGCGTCATAACCACTCAGACGGTAAGTGCAGATCAAAGCTTTCAACTTTTTTTTTGTTTCATTCTGCAGATGCCAATAAAACTTAGTTTTTTTTGAAAGAAAATGTTCTAATGTCTTCAGCTTTACTGTGAAACTGAACTAAAAAAACATGTGCTGAACTGACAATTTTGTTATTCCGGGGGTGCCTATAAATCACTAAAGTCACAAGAAAGTGGGGGGGGGGGGGGGGGGGGGGGAAACTGAAGGATTATTTTTAAGTCACAAAGTACCAGAAAAAAAAAAGTAATTGTGTTGTAAGTAACAAAATTTTAATTTCCAACAGTTTTAATTTTTTTTTAATTTTAAAGTCCTGGACAGGTTATAGATGCTAATTTAACATAAATATTTGGAAACTGTTCACTTAAATCAAGTGGAAATAATCTCTAAAAGTTTTTAGCTTTCTAGCTTAAGAATCTGTACATTCCGGGGCATAGTATATCCATCTAATATTATTTTAATTTTGCCTTGGATTTAAAAAAAAAAGATCCTGTGATATTATTAGAGGTCCTCAAAAGTGCTGAAATTGGTTCGGAATTGTTTCATCATTTATAAGAGACACCCTGTTGTAGCAACAAATAATAAAATTTAGAAGATAAATCTTTTATATTGTTAAATAAGTAGGTTTTAAAGCCAATTCTGTGTGTTCATATTTTAAAAAAATTATCTTAAACCATTTAGGCTTTAGAAATTATTTTTAGTGTATCTTAATTCATTTTTTTTTTCATAACTTTTGTTAATTTAGCAAGTGCTTCTGTGCTTATTTATGCTGTGGCTACCCACCAAACAGGAATTGCCACTGTGAATATAACGTGAATGCTATGTAGGGACGTCGGAACATTTTCATGAGTGGGGGGGGCGAAAAGATATATCACACTTACCTCAGTCCTAGAGCGGGGGGTTGAGGGGCCCTCCTCCGAAAAAATTTGGAATTTTAGATGCAAAATTGTGCTATTTAATGAGTTTCCGAACCAAAATATTAAATATACCATTCTAAGAATTTGACGACGTAGAATGTATTAAATACTACTCTGACAGTAGATGTAGTACAATTTAAATAAAATACCATCTAGGAATTTGCAATCATTTTACAGTATATTGACAATCATAAATTTGATTTTCTAATCAATGTGATCACCAATGCAACGTTTGTAACTACTGGTTGAGAAAAATACTACTAGGACCAAACATTTATTCTGGGAAAAGGAGGGGGGTGAAATGCTACTCTCGGCCCCCCCCCCCCCATGCATAACAGCACGGGGGCAACTCGCCCCTGCTGCCCCCCCCCCCCCCCCCCCTGTTCCGACGTCCCTGATGCTATGCGTATGTTGTCGATGAAACCATCACTTGTTTGCACGCACTGCCGTGACAGTATTCTCGCAAGCGTGTGCATGTTTTTGCCTCCGCAGGTGTTTGACAGAGACGAGCCCTACAGGGACAAGGCAGAGTACCTGGTTATCCGCGCCACCGACAACGGCCGGCCTCAGCTGGACGATGTGTGCAACATGAAGGTTGTGATAGAGGATATAAACGACAACTTCCCGGTTTTCGACAAAGTGGTGAGTTGTGACGGCAATCTTTCGTTTGGTTTGAGTGGGAATAGAAAGGTTTGCAGGATGTAGGAAATTTTCGCGTGTATTTGTCCCTGGTAATGTTCAGAGCTAGAGAAAAAAAAAAAAATTCTCGTTTGGGGTAAAGATTTAATGGATGGTGTACGTGTATGCATTATTTGTAAACTAATTATTTAGCAAAAGGGGTATATTTGAAATTATGGACATAGTTAAGGTGATACATTTGTATTACTACGTACTTGAATGTTCACAAGCCAAGGATGTTAAAAAATCTATCCTACTTACAACAAAAATTTTAGGTATCGTGAAATGGATCTAGTTCACATTTTTCTCGGTGAATGTTAGTGTCAACTTTACAACAGAATTTTTAATGTTATTGTATAATGAGACCAAAGTTTTGAGTTTTTTTTTGTATTGGTTTTTATAAACAGACTAGTTTTAAGCATACATATATTATTAAATTAATTTTTTTTTTTTTTTTTTGTTATTTTTAACCCCGTTAGACATTCATATTACTTTTTTTTTTTAATCTTTCTTTTGTGTTTTGTGCAGTGACGTAACTATGTGGATTGTCACAGGTCTTTACAGGATACGTGTATAAGCAAAAGGATTATAAAGATAAGGTTTGTAGCTGGCTAGTTGTGTTACGGAGGCATGTGGCAATGGCACCGCACGTATGAACACCTTGCACTGCACGCACGTTTGTGTGTGTGTTTTTTAAGTGCGCATTGTGCTGACCTTCGCACACCCCCGTGCATGCGTAACGGCCGGAACTCTTCAGAGTTGTGTAAACGTTTCTGCTTTGTAGTCCACTTGTCGTATAGAAATGTCATGTGGTAGGCAGCTACGCACTGCGCATTGTGTAGTCGTAGAAGAAATCTGCGTAGGAAACAGTGTTGCTAATATTCTTGAGAACGTAAACTGTAAGTCTTCCTTTTTGCACTTGACGTCTGTACCACTGAAGTTGGTCTGCACCACTTAAGTCTATAATGATTGAATAATTTGCAATGACAATGGAGATTTTTGACAAAAACATTTTTATATAAATTAAGCGCAATTTTTGTGGTGTGATTGGGTGTAAGGCCATAGTAATATTTGCGAAGTAAGTCAAGTAGCTAGCTTAGTGAAATTTGAATTTGCAAGCCTTAAATTTGAGCAGTTGTGTATATGTTGTGTTGGTAGTTAATGTGATTAACTGTTATTAAATGTGATTAAATTTTTTTATGTGGAGGGAATGTTGTGTTGTGGTGTGACTGTTGACATACAATTAAAGATCTAATGGATTAGTTCAGGACCACAGAAATGCCAGAACATCGATTTAGCCAGATTATTGAATAGTAACACCACATTAAACTGTGGAATGTTAACGGCTAGAAAACAGGAGAAACTGCACAGAAAAAGAAAACGGACGATAAACAGAGTTCGTACGATGCCTTAATATTCTTAAAAAATATTTGTTTGTGTTCAATTGAATATGGGTCCTTAAAAGACCTGGTATTTCACTAATTATCCTAAAACATCTTAAATAAAGACTAAGAGCATGCAAGTAATAGAAAAAGTTTCTTAAATGTTCTTTTATTTCCGACTTTGCAGCAAACAACACTTTGCGCCTGAACAGTACAATTAGCGAATTTCGGGTCACGTAATTAAATTTTATAAATAAATAAAATATTTTTCATATTTTTTATCTCAACTTCAAACTGAAAAGGTGTGTGTTACTGTCTTACTTTGAGCATATAAAGTAAATGTAGTTGGAAATAAAATTAAATGTTATAGCTATAAATTTCAGATGGATGCTATGTTTGGGTTAGTTATGTGTTCCAGAGAGAATTGAAGTAACCAACAATTATTTTTTGTTCATTAGTTACTAAACATTGGTATTTTCTAAAGTATTTTGTGATATTAAAAATAGTTATTTTTACAAATTGTTTCCTAGTGAAGGGGATTTAAAAAAAAAAAAAATTGATTGTCCAAGAGAGTATGAACCTTTTGGTTGTCCAAGAGAGTATGAACCATGGTAACGCCATGCGAACTAGGGCCAAGGTCACATCTGAAATCACTCAAAAAAAATCTGAACGGGAGTGGCTCAATAGAGGTCGGATAACAAAATGTGCCAAACTAGGTATAGAAAGACGGAGAGTTTCTGTATTGCATCAGCTTCTGCTAAAATAACACTGTCTATTAATTTGTTGTATGAATATAGTCTGTCTGGCAAAAAAAGTGCTTTTTAGTACTATTGCATTATGTCCCTATACAGTAGTGCATAACCTCAGTTAACGTCTAATTTTGGCTACTTTTTTCCATATGTTGTGGTTATGTTGTATTTTTGATCTTGATCTTTCGATACTCATTTCTGATAAGTAGGTAAGATTTATTAGAGCTTTTTAGCTGTAGTGGGCATATGTGCATTGGTATAAAATTGTTGATGGCTAGTAATATATCCTAGCATCAAAGAAGCATAGTAATATTTGACAGTTACTCATATTTAGTTATTATGATACATAACTTTTGTTTTTACAGTGACCATACCACCTTATTAACAATTTAAATAAATCCTGAAATTTACAGGAAGGAGGAATAATTAATGTGCCCTTACAGAATATTCTGTTTACATAGTTATATTTTTCAGTAAGTTCAGCAAGTTAATTTCTTTTTGAATGTGTGACTTGATTGTTGTTTCTAAATTGCTTTTGTGATGTTCAAATTATTGATGTGAGTAAATGATACCCGAATTTCCCGTTAGTGTGAGTGCCTGTTAGAAGCAATTACGTTACTCTTCTAGTAATTTTTTTTATGTTAACATGTTGCAGTTTAGTACCACTTTTGAAGTGTAGGGTCGGTTGGAATGTAACAAAAAATGTAATTATTGGGAGTGGGGTGCTCGATGGTGGAGAGGAGGGGAAATATTAAGTGCACCACTCTTCACTCTCAGGCAAGCATTAGCAAGGGACACTGCAGTGCTGCAGATTTCGTTAAGCTGAAATGACAAGAGATTTCTGTTGAAAAATTTTTCATTTTTAGATTTCACAGAAGACAACTAATGAAAGATAATTTGATTTCTTTAGCTGTGTGATATCGGGCCTTAAGTAAAGCCAGAGCAGAATAATAACATCCTCACAAATAATGGTGGTAGATTTTGCTTTGCATCAGTGCCATTTCTGGAATGGCGCACTATAAGTAATTACCTGATTACGCACTAGATAATTGTCTTTTTCTGCAAGTTTAGCTACAGTGTGGACCAACTTTATTTTTCGTTTCAGAGTTACTTGGAGTCCATGCCACAAGATACGCCAACCAATCGAGAGGTGATGAGGATATCTGCCACGGACATTGACGATGGGGAGAACAGCCGTGTGACCTATAGTTTGGAAGATAACCCTGGCTATTTCAGAATTGACAGCAGTACAGGTGTCATTTTTCTGGACAAACCAATTGATGTAAGTTAATTTTAATTTGTTCAGCATATACTAGGCATGTTTAAAAGGTTGGTACCAGTGAAGTGTAATAAATATTTGTGATATTCTTTTAAAATGTTATATTTTCACATAAAAAGATATTACATCAAATTATTATTTTTTTTACTACATAGCTTCTACCAATATAGATAATTTTGGTGCATTAAGCATATGTTTTTGCATTTATTTTTAGAATGATGCAGCTTTTGAAGATAACTATTGCTGCACAGTGATTCTTGAAATTTGAGTACATCACAAGAAAGTGACTTAAGCGATGGGTCTCACAAATATTTTCTTAGACTTTCTGCATCAAAACATTGTCGAGAAGATTCCTCACTTATTACCTCGCCATACATATTTGGTTCCTCTTTGGTTAAACTGTCTCACCAACTTTCTCACCATCTTCGTTATTACATTTTTTCTGTTTAATGTTTCTAATCTGCCTTAATGAAAGTTGCATAAGAGAATATACTTAAACATTTTAAGCCTTTTAAATGAATTGTAATCATACACGACAAATTTTTTTTTTGAGAGAGGTATTAGTTAATGAATAATGGTAGGTATTCTGGACAACGAACGCAGTGCTTTGACAGTCACTTTTGAAAAAAAATTTTTGCATTCTAAACACTCCTCGTACATTTATTCTTAAATTTTCACTTTCTAGAAACCAAGCAGATGTGAGACGAATGGATATAGATACCAATGTAAAAATCAATGTTTTAAATTATTAATTATTTGATGTTCTGAAATTATTTTGCTAACTTGTGGTTTTATCACGTGTGAATGGGAAGCTCACAAAGCAGGCTGTGGTGTTCCAGAAAGATCCGGGGTACATGTTCCGGATGACGGGCCGGGCAGAGGACCACGGCGAGCCGAAGCGCACCTCGGTTATTGGGTTGGAAATCCTCGTGGTGGAGTCTCACAAGAAAGCGCCAGCTTTCATCGATGTCGACAGCAACTGGCAGATAACGCTACCTGAAAACTACAGCAACTACACCGCGCCTTTGCCCAACGGCAGTTTCAAGGCTGTGTTAGTATACTTAACTATTGTACATTTCAAGAACTATCGTAATTTATTCCTAAATTATATTTCAGTTGACTATGTTTTTTTATTTTAATTATTTTGTGTGCATTTATAACTCGGTTTAAAACAGGCAAAAATATATTTTTGTTTAAAATTTATCCTCAGTTTATTTCATATGTACATAAGCTACAACTGTAATCAGTGGTCTTTTTTTTATTCACTTTCCAGTTCGAACATCGATAACGGGGAGCTGACGTTCGAGCTGGTCACCGGCAGGACGGAGCAGACGAACAGCAAGACGACGTTCATCCTGGAGTCGAAGGACGACACGGCGTTCCTGAAGCTGGGCAAGCCGCTCGACTACGAGACGATAAACGAGTACGTGCTGACGCTGCGGGTGCAGAACAAGCAAGGGCTGGCCGCCGAGACCACCATCAACGTGTTCGTGACGGACGTCAACGACAACATCCCGTCCTTCAACTTCAAGGAGGTCCCCGAAGGCATCGTGCTGGAGAACGAGCCGCCGGGCACGCCCGTCATGCAGATCCGGGCTGTCGACATGGACGGGACATCTGCCAATAACCAGGTTAGTTCCACAATGCTACCATTAGTTATGCACCGATGTAATCGTTTCAGCATCAGTATCGGCCGATATTCCCATATTTATGAAAAGTATTGAATCGGTTTTGTATCGGTAACAGAATCTATATCAGACTTCATCCATATCACCCATCACTAGTTACAAGTATTGTATATTTCACCATAACTATTACTGATTTAGACATCTAACTGGACGGTGTTATGCAAAAATTAGTTGACCAACAAAAGTTTTTTTTTTTAATTTTGAGCTCAATTTACTCAGTTCTAAATGTCTTTGTGTGTAACTTTTGAGTTCTGAATGTTTGTGGGTTGACCCATGTTTACATAACGCTATACAGTTATGAAATTGTGGAGTGTTATTTATTACGAAAACAGAAACTTGATAATGCCTGAAACATAGTGTCTGTTATGTATAGTTTTCACATGTAGCTAATTTTATCAGTACTCCCATTTCTCCCATTTTGTTCCATTAGCATATTATCACACTTCATCTGAAATGACCTCGATGTCAAAGAGACATTAAGCACAATATATCACATTCATTTTACACATCAGAGTGGATAGGTTTACACAAATTTGTAAATTAAAAGTTAACCACATCGACGTCGGCGGCGAAATTACCTGCAGTCTTCGGCAATCGCTGATTATAATAATTTTCTCACCTAACGAAAAAAAACTATGGTGTAGAGATGTTAGGGAGAGATCTGGGTTAGGAAAGAGCTTAATTGCAGCTCAGGCTTAAGCATATACACCTAATTATGCTGAGTATCGGCCATGCAGGAAGGGTAGCATGCAGTTTTTTTGTGGTTTTTGGGCAGTGGTTGGCATTATGATTAACTTCTTTTTCTTAACTCTATACTTACTTATATATCTGTTTTTGACAGCAATAAAATAATTTCTGTGTTTGGTAGGAATAAAATATTTTATATCTTTTCTAGGTCGCGATAAAATAAAAAGGACTAACTACCATTAGGACTAGAAAAGTTTTCCAAATGACGCCCAGAAATCATTGGGTTAGTTTTTAGCCTTAAGATCTTCGCTGTTCAATGCACACCACTTTTATTGCCGAGTTTTCATCTACTCTTGACATATGGGCAGGAGTTCCTGGACTGGCACGTTGTGAATATTCATTCCAGGTTCGCTACAAGCTGGATGAGACCAGCAAGAATCGAGACCTCTTCCACATCGACCTGGACACCGGCAACATCACCACGCTGCAGACGTTCGACAGGGAGCTCATCAACCGCTATGTCATTAAGGTCATTGCCTACGACAACTCACCCTCTGCTCTGAAAAACAACGGGGAACCAAACAAAGGTTCGTTCTTGTATACACATGGGCAGTTAAGTTAATCTCTTCTGAATAAGTCTCAGCCAAGAAGTTTCCTGGGCAACGACGGTTGAGTGGTCAGATCATTTGCTTGCCAACAAGGCAACCCGGGTTTGATTCTCGAAAAAGTCATACCCTGATTTTTAACAAGTGGGAGATTGTGGTGGACGTTGCTGTGAGCTGATGGGTTTTCTCAGAATGCTACAATATCCCCTACACATGCATGTCTTCAGTGCTCCATTTTCATCTTATCACTTTTCTTTGTGTCTAATGACCACAATATTGATGGGGTGTTAGGTCCTACCGTATTTACCTTAATGATTTGCGCACAAGTTTTCCAAAATTCCTAGTGCACAGCTTATTACTCGAAAACTTGACGATGCTCTTGGTAAAGCTGCATACCACAATTTTCATCAAGCTACAAGGTTGGGAAACATGAGGTTACTTATGGGACAGAGAGAAACACACATTGTGTGTGTTTATACCTGTTAGAAAGATGTTGCCGTGGCAACAGAATGATTGCATTTTGATCACTTACTGTTTCTGAAAAACTTAAAAATGATTAAAGAAGCTGAGTAAATGGGAAATAGTTCTGGGGGAAGAAAGTGCATGAAAGTGACATACTTAATGGGAGAATTTTTTTTTTTTTGGATGGGTGTATTGCAATAATAATTTTATATGAAAGTGGGTATTGGTTGTGTGTAGCATAACAGTGTGTGCAACAAACAAGGCGGAGACGTGAAGCAGCAGTTAAGGCATCTCCCTTCAGGTTTAAAGTTCGACAGATTTACAGCTGAGAGTGTTGGAGATAAGTAATGAAGGTTGGATCCAGTCAGGTCAAACATTTTTCTGACACAGTGACAGGGTGGTTAAAAATATAGAACCCACAAGGGAAGAAGTGCGCTGCCGGAATGCTTCCGAATATAACAAACTAATAGTTAAACTAAATTTAAGCAGAGATACCCCGAAAACTGGATAATCCACACTTGGTTAATTGAGTTTACTGTATAGATATTAGGGGTTTAGGCCTTATTTAAGGGTGCAGCATATTCTGTTAAGTACTGTAAACATAGCATAAGTAAATAATAATTAATTTATTCATTAAAATAATAAGTATTTTGCAAAATAGTTAAAATAATTTTTGCAATAGACCTATAAATAAACACAATTAGACCCTTTTTAAGAAGTTTTCTTGGTCTATTAGGCTATATTTTTAGTTCCTTCTGAAACTGCTTGACAGTTTTGCCTTAGATATGTTTTTTGAAAGTTTCTTTAATTTGCAGAACAATAAATTCCTTTTATTATAAGTAAAACTTTTGTACCTTTCATAAATAACATACTTATTTTTTTTTTTTTTTGTGCAGCTGAAATCAACTTTTGGATCAACATTGGTGATAAGAATGACAACCCTCCCAAGTTCACAATGCCGGTGTACGTGGCCAATCAGATCAACGAGGATGCCAATGTGAACCAGCTAGTGATCCAAGTGGTTGCAGAGGATAATGACACTGGTTAGTATTATGTAATGAATGTTTAATTTTCAAAGTAGTAATTAATTTTTTGTGTGGAAAGTTTGTCTTGCTGTAGTTTTTTTATAACCAGTATTCTAAAACAAACACATCCGAATATACTGTATGTTTGTTTGTTGAATGTATGTCAAGCTATTTCCTATATTGCTTGTCCACAGTGGTATTGGGAACAATTGCATTTTAAGTTTATGATAATGCTGTAACATCATTCTGTAATAGAAATTCCTTATTTTAATAAATGTAAAAAGAAGATAAGTTTTTTCTAAGCATACAATAACTTGTAGTCAATTAAAAATACATCAGTTTCTAAGCATAATAGGGGCTACAGTGGTTGAGTGGTTAGATCGCTCACCTCCCGCCAAGGCGATTCAAGCAAGACGAAACCAGATTTTTTTTAGAAGTCGAGAACATGAATGAAGCCATGTATTGTTGTTTTTCTTGATGTACTCATATTTATTCCACCCAATCATTCTGTCAGTGCATCTCTTATCACCTTTCAGTGTCTATAATGTCCTCAGTGTAAATGACTCTAAGATAAATCCATTTAATTTCATTTATAAGCTTACCAGAACCACAAGAAGTGTTTGATTCAAAAGTATTATCATTGCTAGGCTGTGTTGCATGCATCAAATAATGTGGGTTTTGATTCTTGCAATGACCTTCTTTTTTCTCTTACAATTGTAGTCTTAAGCATATAAAAATGATAAAATAAGTATGCTTTTGTATTCATACTTACTTCCATAGCTAACCCTTCATTCTACTGAATACTTGGAAATCATATTTGTCACAGCATCCCCAGTTACGTACGACATTTTGGAAGGCAACGTGGGAGATGCATTCTTCATCGAAAACAACACCGGTAAAATTAGAGTGAAGAACCCGCTTGACTACGAGACAATCACAAGTGTGAGTACATGAATACATGTCTATAATTCCATGCTCTTTGATTAACTACATTATCTGTTGGAGTGGTTTTGCTAGAGGTGTTTGGTTTTGGATTTTCCAGTACACGTTGTTGGTTCGAGCATTTGATGGCAAGTACAACGACACTGCGAAGGTGGAGATCAAAATCACCAACGTGAACGACAACCCGCCGGTGTTCTACAAATTCAACAGCAACATCACAATACCAGAGGAGAAACTAGTCGAAGGATGCATTGCCAATGTAAGTGAAAATTAATTTTTGAATTATTGATTTCTAGAGAGATCTCGTTTACACGAGTGGTCTATTACTTGACATGCCTTTCCACCTGCTTAGATTGTCTGTTTTTAACCAGAGAGCAGTTTTCATTTGCTGCAAAGTGTTCGTATGAGTTCAGTTATTGTCAACGTTGTGCAAAAGTAAGTGAATAAAAGAAGACTACCAATAATAGCACACTTTTGACAGCAGAAGCAAATTCTTAATTTTATGCAAAAAAAATGTTTAATTAATAAAAGTTGAGATACATGTTAACTGTACAGTTTGTTACTATAAAAAAAAAAAATATTGTAATGGAATTGGATTTAACTATAAAAAAAAATTTAAGTGAACTTGGGGCACAGGAGCATGTGTTCAAATGATCTCAAGACGATCTCAGAGAACCATAAAAATACACCACTGTCACAAATTATATTTAATTTCCATTATTTAAAGGTTTTTCGTGACTGATAAACTGCTCAACCCAATGTGACATCTTCCACATCTATGATCTGCTGCTACAAATCTTTTGCAAATACAGATTTTTGCTTCCATCTGAGTTTGCTGGAAACAGTGCAGGGTGTTTTTGCATATTTATTTCAGAGTCTTGATCACCACTGTGAGCATGTTAATCGCTGATGACTCAAAACTGTCACTCAAATCTTAAAACTTAGCTTTTGTGTGTGTTTTTTAACTAACTCTTTTTTTGTCTCTTGTGCCCCTCCAGGACATAATTCTGGTTCCACCCTTGCTTGTGTTAGCATATACAGTAGAACCTCTATTATCCGTGACCCAATTAATCGGGCATTCGGTTAACCTGGTTCTTAATTAAAAATAAAACTTTATTTTGGGGGGGGGGGGGGGGGAGGGGGAATTAAGCCTGCAAAGTGTAATTCATTAGGGAAGGGACAAGAAAGAAGAAAAACTAAAAACAAACTAGAAACAAACTGACAAAGAAACGGACTTGAATTGCAAATATGATTCATATTTTTCATTGAAACACTGTATTTTAAGGCATTAAAAAATAATTTCATTTCTAGATATTTTAAAAAATTATAATTAGTGTCAGTAATACTTGTCCATTTGGTTTGCATAAATTAATTTACATAATTTTGCTGTATTGTATAATCTAAATACATTTGAATTAGATTATCCGTGATTTTCGCTTATCCGTGCTGACCTTCTCCCCCCATTACCCCGGCTAATCAAGGTTCTACTTTAAAGTGAATTATAAACAAGTGTTGCTGAAGATGACCTTGTCGTTGTGTGCCCTCGCGATGTAGATATCGGCTTACGACCCGGACATCCCGGACCGGAATGCTCCGCAGAACATCCAGTTCTACGTGGTGAAGAAGGAGCAGAGGGAACTCCTGACCATTGACGAGTCGGGCTGCCTGAAGCTCATCAAGGTAAGGTCCTGTGCGCCAGCGCTAGCCAGCAGCAGAATCTGGGTTCATAACGCCTCCTTAATATCTTTAAAATGTTCTTTACTTAGGTTTTTATCATTTAAGATAGCAGCGATCAATTTTTTTTGGAAGTGCTGCGTTAAAAAACCTCTTGATATTTATCCCCCAAATGGAAAATTCAACATTGCAGTGTTCCCCATTTTTTTTTAATTGTGTGCGCGTGTCAGTTTTGCAAAACTGCCAGACTGTCACAGTATAAATTCTGCCTTTCTGTCAAAATATTAACCTAAAATTTCATGAACAAAAATGGCAAGTGATAACTAAGGGTAGCATTTTTTTTTAGTAAGACGTAATAGTTGGCGAATTCTTTGCTTGGTTCGTTTGCCAACATATGTTGGGTGCACAACTAGCTGCGTTTGTGTTGAATTGGAGAATATGCAGTTATGGGCTGAGGAATTTTTTTTCAGAGTATGATAATGAAGGTGTTTAGATAAGCTGAAATGGACTGTGATTGATGTGGTTTTGATTTTGGTACGTAGCATAAGGCATAGGGGCTAAGGAATTTTTTTCAGTGTATGATAATGAAGGTGCTTAGATAAGCTGAAATGGACTGTGATCGATGTGTTTTTTGTTTTGATACGTAGCATAAGGCATATGCAGACTGTCACAGTATAAATTCTACCTTTCTGACAAATATTAACCTAAAAGTTCATAAACAAAAAAGGCCAGTGATAACAATAAGGGTAGCATTTTTTTAGTAATACGTAATAGTTGGGGAATTCTTTACTTGATTCGTTTGCCAACATATGTTGGGTGCACACCTAGCTGTGTTTTTGTTGAATTAGGGCATATGCAGTTATGGGCTGACAGCTGAGGAATTTTTTCAGAGTATGATAATGAAGGTGTTTAGATAAGCTGAAATGGAACTGTGATCGATGTGTTTTTTGTTTTGATACGTAGCATAAGGCATATGCAGTTAAGGGGCTAAGGAATTTTTTCAGTGTATGATAATGAAGGTGTTTAGATAAGCTGAAATGGAACTGTGATCTATGTGTTTTTGTTTTGATACGTAGCATAAGGCATATGCAGTTAAGGGGCTAAGGAATTTTTTTCAGAGTATGATAATGAAGGTGTTTAGATAAGCTGAAATGGACTGTGATCAATGTGTTTTTGTTTTGATACGTAGCATAAGGCATATGCAGTTAAGGGTCTAAGGAATTTTTTTAGAGTATGATAATGAAGGTGTTCAGGTAAGCCAGAATGGAACTGTGATGGATGTGTTTTTGTTTTGATACGTAGAATAAGGCATATGCAGTTAAGGGTCTAAGGAATTTTTTTCAGTGTGTGATACTGAAGGTGTTCAGGTAAGTCAGAATGGAACTGTGATCGACGTGTTTTTTGTTTTGATACGTAGCATAAGGCACATGCAGTTAAGGGGCTGAGGAATTTTTTTCAGTGTGTGATAATGAAGGTGTTCAGTTCCAGAATGGAACTGTGATGGATGTGTTTTTTGTTCTGATGCCTAGCCGCTGGACCGCGACCCCCCGCACGGATCGCCAGTCTGGCAGGTGCTGATCGCCGCCAACGACGAGAACGGCGGCCGCTCGTCGCTGCAGTCCACCACGGAGGTGATCATCATCCTGGAGGACATCAACGACAACGCGCCGACGCTGGACATGGTGCAGCCGGTGGTGTGGTACGAGCGGCAGCCCCCGGGCAAGATCGCGACGCTGCAGGCCAAGGACAACGACAGCGAGAGGAACGGGGCCCCTTTCTACTTCAAGCTGGACTCCAGCGCGGGTCCCGACATCACGAGCAACTTCGCTATTACCAACAGTGAGTTGATTGTTGTGTCCATGCCAGTAGATAGAGGTGGCGCAACTGTTAGGAGGCCCTGCCTAGTCAGGCTTTAGTGAGGCGGGATGAAAAGAGTGAAGCTCACTCGTGCATATTGTGTGGTATCGCCTCTTAAGCATAATGTTCTGAACTAATGTGCAGCCTTCTTGTCTTGCATAGGGCAACTATAATATTTTGAGTGGTAACATTTTATGGCGGAGAGATGAAGTTAAAGTTGTAATGCAAGGCCCTTGAGTGCTTTAAGAATCTGTTCCGGGCATTCCATGAAATCACATGTTTTAGCCTTTTTCACATTCCTTAAAATATTGTTTAAAAACAAAATCTATAAACAGAACTACTTACCCACCCTCTGTGTATTCTTAATGTTTTTCTTAAACAGCCGCCACTCAAATATTTTGGGCAATTGTTTTAATAGCATGGTTTCTTCTAAAGCTGTGCACATTGTGTATGTACCCAGCTAGGGGGCGCCCTTAAACACTGGACTCGCATTCCTGGTGACTTGGGTTCGAATTCCAGTCCATCCATCCTGAGTTTGGTTTTCCATGTTTTCTGTAAATCATTCCAGTTAAAAATACTGGTATGGTACCTTGACAATGGTCATTGACAAATTCTTTTTTCTATATCCATGTTTTTTTATGTGTTAGTATCTGATCACCTCTTGTTGACAAAAGGTTATCTATTTATACCTGTACGTATCAACTTTTTGACATCGAATAAGAACTAATCTGTAGTTTGTTTGAGGTTGAGTGAGTGTTTTTGAAAACCTTGCTTAAGTGCTTAGAATTCACTTTGGTTTTTTGAATTGGCATACGCTGCAAAACATGTAAGTTTATTTTGTGTTGTAAAGACAATATACAAACTATAAACTTATAACTTTTCAGTTTCTATCAAGTTAAACATTTTAATTTTAATAAAATTTACTGCATAAAACAGATATTTGCCTAACTTACTATCTGCTGAAGTGCATTTAGTTTCAGTACATGCATTAACTTCCTTCAAAAGTTATTTCAGAATCATTTAAATTAATGAGAATGGTCTATAGTCACACAGTAGATACTCAAAATTTTTTTTTTTACAGATTTTTTAGATTTTATACGATCTGGCCACTTAAATTTAATTTTTTTTCTGGTATCCAGGATGTAAAGTATCACAGTACATATTTAAGGTTATATTCATTATTAAATTTAGTTTGAAAAACTTCTTAACTGAAAATTTTAGAATGTCTTGAAACCTGTTACAGCTGTAATTAAGATTTTGTGAGTACAGTTATGGAACATGTGCTCCAAACTGCATGCATTATCTTCCACAGGTAAAGACCTGCAGGCTCTGGTGACCTTCGACAGAGAGGAGCGGAAAGAATACATACTGCCCATTGCGATCACCGACAGTGGTTCACCCCCCTTAACTGGCACCAGCACCCTTAAGATAGTCATTGGCGACGTCAATGACAATCCTATGGGTCCAGGCGAGAGCAACATTTTTGTGTACAACTACAAGGTACAGCCTTCCTCCTTTATGTCAAAATTTGTTAATTTTATGTTCATTGTGTGCAACTTTATTAAATTACTAGCAGTGGTAACAGGCTTTAAACTGTTGAAAGGATTTTTTAATATAACAATTATTCTTTTAAGAATCACATATCTAATTTAATGTCAAATGTCAGATCCCTCATTACTTTATTAGATGACTCATATATATCGTGTTCTTCATGATATCCTCTTGGCCTGCTGTCATTGGACAGTCAGTATACAGAACAGTATTTCACAGTGGGGAGAAACAGTGTATGTCATAGAGATTAATTACTCTGTATAAACTTGTAACCTACAATACAATCTGTTTAGTCACTTTTCCCCAGTTTTATTTGGAAATTTTGCTCTAGCTTAAAGAACCATATTAAAAAAACAATAAAAAAAAAACCTATGTCCATTTGGAATTATGTAGTTTTTTTAAAAATAAAGAGTTCTTTAAACTTGTCCAATAGTTTTCTAGTTTAATATTTAAAAACAAACAAGCTCACACCCTATCCTTATATTATTAGTATATGTATTATGTAGTTTGAAAATGCCTTGCTTGGCCTTAGTCATGACATTTGGTGAGATTAAAATATATCTTTCCTCTCACAGAATCATTTTAATGCGATTTGTCCCTTTGTAGCATATAATTTTACATCGCACACGTATACCTAAAGGTTTAACACCAATGGAACCTCCCAAGAGTATTGTGGCCTCCAAACTCCTTGAGTCATGGTCTGTTTGGGATTGAGCCTATGATCATCTTATCATGAGAGCGAGACACCTTGGCAATTACTGCCACTGAAGACACTTGTTGATTAAGTTCCACTTCACTGTCTCATTGTTAATATTTAATGTGCTCTAGCTCAATGGCTTGTAAAATTACATGAAAGGAAGGCCTTGCAATCAAGTTATTTGTTTTCAGTGGGCTACTCGGTCACGTCATTGGGTCCTTTTAACTCGTGCAGGTTTTTGTTTGCAACCCAGCCTCCGCGAATATTCGTGGCATCTTTTAGCTCAGGAATGTTCCATCATGGAAAATGCACCACTTGTTTTTCGACAGGGAGAGTCCCCGGACACGGAGATAGGGAGGGTGTACGTGGTCGATCCCGACGACTGGGATCTCCCAGACAAGGAATTCACCTGGCGCAGCGGGAACCACCCCAACTTTGACCTCAACTCCAGCACGGGGATGATCACCATGCTCCGTGGAACGCAGGATGGCTCCTACCTGCTGGAGTTCACTGTAAGTCTGGCGCAGTCGTACCTCTGATGTGCATTAAAAATAGTTTCAAGCTTAAAGCTGCATGTGGTGAAGGCACAAAAAAAAATTAATGCAGAATGTACAGTTTACCTATATATAAACTGAGTGCTACCTCATATCTTTTTTTTAGTTCTAAAATTAGTTTGCAGGAAACAGCCAGCAACATGTCTTGGGTGTATTGTTACTGAAATAGTATTAGCAAAATGCTATAGTGCAGGAGTTTAACCATTTCAGACGGGCATTAATATTTATTTTTCAAGAAGAATGTCATACTGTTAAACTTTTCATAATTATTAAATAGGAAAATTGGACTGTGCATACGTATAAAAATTTTAGTGAGGGGTCAAGTCCCAATTTTCATGGATTCTAATCCCCAAGAGTATCTCTAATATGCCCCTCAAATCTGAATCTAGGTCTTCTCAAAGGTCCAAAATAAAACTATGCATAAGACACTAAAAATATTAACTTTGGTGTGGAAACATTTAACCCTTTAAATGTATTATTCATAAACTCTGTTTCCAGAATCAATATGTATTCTAATGTTATTTATATAACTACATGTTAAAATACAGTATCTTGTTTGGGGAATGGTAACGGGATAGGAATGAAGAAAAATATTGACCTTGTAAACTTCATAGGTTCGGTGTCGAATATTTTTTAATTTACCTTATTTCTACTACTATTTTTCTTCAAATCTTTCCCCTCGAATATTGAATCCTTTGAATACTAAGTATTTGATGGTATTGAAGGTTTGATTGGGCAATCCCAAAAAAAAAATATCGATAGGTCTGGTTTAACATCACATTGTTTTGCGCAGAGGAATGCAAAAAACTTTTGTTGCAGGTTACCGAGAGTGCACAACTCGTTCCACATCACAGTGTGGATGCCATTGTGAATGTGACGGTCAAAGTGATCCCGGAGGAGGCAGTAGACAAATCTGGCTCTATAAGATTTGCTGGCATTACTGCTGAGGAGTTCATTGCACCAGGCCCGAATGGGGTATGTTACCAAAATGTGCTTTGGTTAGAGATGATGGAAAATACCATTTATATTGCATGTAACAACATTTATAAATGTTTTAACATTTCAGGATGTGTTGTTTTGGTACTTTTTTAGACATGATATTTTTTTCCACCTGACATCAATGTTGCAAGGCTTTACACATCAGAAAATTTGTATCACTTATGAAAAAAATTAAGCGACATAATTTCAGTGCACTTGTTTAGATGTAAGTGGGAAAATGTTCTGGAAAATTATAACAGCATATTTGAGCTGGCAACTAACATGCTCAAAATCGCCATCTTAGTTTCCAAATCTACCATTTGTATAGTCAAGTTCGGGCAACTCTAAATACTTGTGAGAATTGTTTTTCTGAATTTATGGAGTTCGCATGCATCCCTGATATGCGAGCTCTAATTTACACTCCACAAACAACCTAATAAACCTAAGTCATTAAAGTTGGCATTGTTTTTGAACGTGGCTTGAGATGTAAGTTATGGTTAAAAACTTGTGTGGAAAAATGCAGCATTATGTAAATCGTTTTTTTTTTTTTTCCCCAGGGTCCCAGCAAGCAGAGCATATTGCGTCAACGCCTGGCTTCCTTTCTAAACGTGAGCCAAGAAAACGTGGATGTTTTCACGGTCCTTCACTCGCCACACAACTCCAATGCCACGATCCTGGATGTGCGGTACTCCGCCCACGCCTCTCCGTATCGCATGCCGGAGAAGCTGAACACACTCGCTGCCTCCCACCAGGAAGAGGTGAGCTTTCTTGGAAAAGCAGTTAATGTATTTATTTATTTATTTATTTATTTATTTATTTATTTATTTATTTATTTATTTATTTATTTATTAGATTTGTGATGTGCGTGCTGATTACTATAATCCTTAAATAGTAGGCTTCAATCTTCACATACACTAATATATATAAAACATAAAAACAAAAATACATTTGGACTGTTGCTAAAACAAGGAAATTATTACTTGAACACTAGGCAACACTAGAAACCCCAGATTAATTTTATTATATTTAAACTAAGGTATGGACAAAGTGTTTTGCACTATGGTTGCTGACGTTTGTTGAAAAATGGAACTTCAATGCCAGTTGTTTCAAGTAGATTACTGCAGTCACATGCTATTTTAGTTGTTATTTTTTCTTGGCTATTCCTGTAAATAGGTTACGGTGTCTGTTTTGCGTAGGTTTTTCGGTTGCAAAATTTGCACCTGATATTTACTAAAAAATTTTTGCAAGGTATAAAATATTACACAAATCATAATCAATAACTCTTGCACACTTTTAACTCCCACTTGAATACACTATGTAAATTTAAGATGTCAAAAATTTTCGATCAACCACAAATACAAAAGATCTAATGTGATAAACTATCAGAAATAGCCCTTGAATTAAAGTTAAGTCTAGAGAATGAATGACCATCGTTGCGTGTAAGACCATGCCTTAATCTGAGTGTCATGGAAGCAAGTTATAAACATTTCCTGCTGCCATTGTGTTGTTCAGCATTGGGTAGGTGCACCTGATATCGTTTTAAACACTCTTGCCACAGAACGGGAATACAAGTAGTTACATTGTACTCGTATTTTCCGCTGAAACATAACTACAAACAGACCGCAAGAATACAAATCTGAAGGGACCATAATTTTGTCACTATGCTATAACTAGGATTGTATTTTAACTCAAAAGATTACAAAATTTGATCACAATTTGATATAATATCTAAATCAAAATTTTTAAAAAAGTTAAAACTTTGCACACATTTCTATATCGTACCAAATTTACTTTTATTAATGATTGTAAAATACAATTTTATGATGGCTGTACTTTTTGCCCTATATAATATTTCTACTGTATCACACTTAAAAGAATCAAGTCAGAAGAAGAATAATAATAAAAAAATCAGAAATTACCTTCAAAAAGACATGCTACCATAATTTTGAAAGAATAAAATTTCTTAATTAATTTTCTTAATTTTTAGTTTAAATTTCACGGTGTTTCTTTTAATTTATTTGCGATGTTTGTATGTACCAACCATCCTTTACCACATGCAAGTGTTCACCTCTAGAACAAAAAAAACTTCTGTATTACATAATAACAGTACTTTTTGTATTAAACAAATTACATAGCACTATGAATCCTATTTAATATCTGGGGACTGTGAAGACACATTGTATTAGCAGGATTGTTATTAATGAAGGTTTCATTGTAACATTCCGTTTCCGTCTCGCCGCAGCTGGAGCAGGAGCTGGGGGTGAAGATCCTCATGTTCAGCATCGACGAGTGCCTGCTGGAGAAGGTGTCGTGCGAGACCTCGTGCACCAACTTCCTCAACAAGAGCAACGTGCCGTACGCCGTCTACACCAACACCACCTCGTTCGTCGGCGTGCGCGCCGTCGTCGACCCGCTGTGCACCTGCGTCGTCCAGGAGAAGTCGTTCTGCTTGAACGGGGGGACGCCTGTCGGACCCACTCAGTGAGTTGTGTTTTCGACCCCCTTGTTTACTGCCGGGGACCATTTTGTAAGAGTTGCCGATGGGGTAACACCTTTATTATTTTTGCAAGTGGCAAATTTTGTCAGCGTTGTCGGCCATAGACTAAGTAGAGCCTGGGCCATTTACTTTAGTGGAACTCTTATTTTTGAGAGGAGCCTTTTTTTGGTGTTGTGGAGAAAAGAGGGGCATAATTTTAAATTGAAACAAAGTTTTTTACGCCAATCTGGACTTTGAATTTCTGGTAGTACTACAAGTGATTTGGTAATACAGGGCCTCGCTAGTTGTGGGGCCCTGGGTCAATCGTCTTTGGAGCTGCCCCCGCATGGCAAGACATTGCTGTGAACCCGCTGTTTTTCATCAGGGTTCTCCCGTTACCCCTCCCCCATTATTTCCATTAGTTCATTCTCATCTCATTACCTCTAATCTTATCTCAATGTTGTCAAGTAGTTAAAATGAATAAATAGTCAAAAATGGTTTTTGTGTTTATGGTATATGGAAGTGTAATATTGTACGGATAACCCACAAACCAGATAACCTGTACCCGGATAATCGGGAGTCTACTATGTGATCAAGTTTAAATCCTTTTTGTCTATTAGTATGATAAATGTTTTGATGGTCGATCCTTGTTGTCATTAATACTTTTGTTAAATTATGTAAACTTGATAAGTTCGTATGCAGGAGATTAAATATGTTAGTTCCCAGCTTTTTATTGGCGGTTTGCGGGTTGTGACGCACGTGTGTGAAACGACCAGGTGCGAGTGCATCGAGGGCTTCGAGGGCCCGCGCTGCGAGATGATCAGCATCGGTTTCCGCGGCAACGGCTGGGCGCTGTACCCGCCGGTGGCTGCCTGCGAGGAGGCCCGCCTCACCGTCGAGGTCACCCCATACAAGGACGACGGCCTGATCCTGTACATGGGTCCGGTCCGGCACAACCCCGCGCTGCCCGTTCAAGGTGACGTAGTGCGTCCCTGTCAGAACTCTTTGACCACATGTCCGGCATTCATCTCTGCTCACTAGAGGTGTGAAAGTAACGAAAACGAAAAGAAGCGTACACGTATGTATTCGTTACTATAACATTTAGTACTCGTTACTATCGTATCGTTACGTTACTCGTTACTTCTGATACCGCATAACATGCTATGTTATGTTGCTGCAACGAATTGAGTCGTATTGCGTACGCGCACAGTATGACGTCGCGTGAATAATAATAAATGGAAGATAAAAAATTAACAATATTTGATAATTAACAGTTTTTGTTAACCGAGAAACAATTAAATCTCATTAGAGTGGCTTTATTATGTTATCTCTTTTAAGATAAGAACAAAAAAAACGTGAAAATAACGCGATAATAAAAAACAAAAACATACATATTTCTAACTTGTAAAAAATACTTTCTTAAGTCGTTTCTGTTCCAATCTCAAAATTTGCCTACACACATAATACCTTTAATAAACAGCAAAAAACTTGGACAACGAATTTACAAATTATACTTTACTTAATAAACAAACATCGTTCTTTGTAACACAAATTTATCGAATATGCGCACCATGCGTAAAACATACAAAAATATGAGTAACGAAATGCATCCATGTGTAACGTTTCGTTACTCGTTACTAGATCGTGCACCCGTTACTCAGTACCGAATACATATGGTTTGCTACAGCTCTACTGCTCACGACCAGGGTCAACCGAGGGGGGGAGGGGAGGACAACAAAATCTCCGGAGCCGGAGGAACGAGGACTCGGTTGAGTTCCAGAATATTATTTCATCCTTGTTTACCCTGATAGTAGGACAAATTACAATTCAACTGCTAATAAAACTCGCTGTAAATCTTACAAGTTAGAGCTTTTTTTTTTTTTAGAACATTATTAACATTACGGCCCTGTTTTTAGTCTTTAGAATTTTCTTTTTAATTGTGCAGTTTGGATAATTGTACTTATGTAATGCGGAGGGGGGGCACGACACAATTTTTTTTCCCTTGGGCCCTTAGAGTCTCTGAACAGCCCTGCCCACGACCGCACTAATAACTTGACACATTCTTTCGAATTGCTGTATCCTGAGTATCTCACAAAAAATTGTCACAGCTCATATTCCAAGTATGCGATTTGAAATTTTTCTATTGTGTCAATGAAAACCAAGATATAAAAGAAAATTAACTTGGTAGCTGCAATAATTACAATGTAAGTTTGCAAAAATAATATGTAATATATTATTTGATGATTTTTATTTCGTTCTGAAAACATTAATTTCAAGAACTGAATTATTTTTGTGTGTATGTGTTCACAGTTAAACATCAAGATTAGTCCAGTTGTTATGTAGTGGTGTTTGTTGTAAGAATAGTTACACAGTTTTTGACACTAAGTTTTTTTTTCTTTCAGATTTCATGTCTTTGGAGCTGAAAAGTGGCTATGCCCGTCTGCTCATGGACTACGGCTCGGGAACTACTTTCGTGGAGCATACCGACAGCAAACTGTCGGATGGAAAATTGCATCTCATTGAAGTAATCTGGAGCAAGACGGTTAGTGATTTAAACCAAGACTGAATTGACAACGGGCAACTATTTTGAAAGAGTGTGTTTAGCCATTCGCAACAGCCTGCTATACTGCAAAAGTATATTGTTTTAAAGATTTCACACTCTTTGAAATGCCTGCCCACTCTCTTTCCCTCAGTCCACAATCTGTTCTTGCCTGTTGTACCATTAATGTAAGATAATTATTTTTAATAGAATTATTTAATGTTTAATATAGTTTCAGCAAACAAACTGGTTTTGGACATTTTGGTACATTTGGTCTTACATTGATTACAGTCTAATGATATGGTTAAGGTTGATCACTTAATTGAACTGAGATAATGATTATTATATCTGCGAGTGTAAATGTTGCATTCTTAAACAGTATTTTGTAAATCAGTGGAGCATTCATTTTAGAAAATTTGAAGGAAAGTATAAGGGGATGTATCTATCTACTGTTACAAACTTCTTTAAGCAGGTCACATAATTAAAAAAAAAAAATAGATATTGGATCCATAATGTAATATTTCAGAAAAAAACTATGTGTTTTAAATTCATTCACAGGCAAAGAATTTGTAATTTTTATAGATAATTATTATTACTTCACCTAGCATATTGCATTTTAGAAATAATCTAACCATGTTTTTATTTTACAGTAGGTAGCTTTTATTGCACCAAATTTATTTTTATATCAGTTCTGTAGTTTCATAGAAAGTGCCTGCGGTGCGAGATTCTCGGAAAAAGGTATAAAATGTTTGAGAACATAAGACTTGACAAAATAAGCACAAAAATGTTCTCTATCAGGTATTTCGGTGATTTAGTGTAGCGTGAATAATTTCAAAAAACTTGATAATATTTTTTTTCGCTAGCTTTAAATTTGGTACTTGGTATCTAGTGCTTGGGCACATCTAATCATCAATAAGAGGGTCTAAGCTGGCAGTGCGTTAAAAAAGTATCGCTGAGTACGTTGGTTTAATTGATGTTCATATGTTTATATAATAATAAACTGCGGCCAAGTAGGTAATTTTCATGCCAGCATGGTGTTTGTCGTGCAGAGCATAGAACTGAAGGTGGACAACTGCCAGAAGAGCTCTTGCCTCGCGCTGACCACTCCCGAGGGGCCCAACGAGTACCTGAACGTGAACGGCCCTCTGCAAGTGGGGGGAGCCACGGTCGACCTGCCCTCGCTCGCGTCCGTCTTCCGCTGGAAGCACGTCCCGGTCAGTGACGGCTTCTCCGGTTGCGTGCGCAACCTCACCTTCAACGACAAGGTGCGCCAAATACAGTCGCTGAAATACAGCTAGCAGTAGTGTGTTTTTATTTTTACGAAAAGGCTTTGAAAAATTTTCAAGTGTAGTAGTTATGGTATTTTAGTTACGTTTAAAAATTGTTTGTTTTAATTAAGCTGGCATTGATTGAAGTAATTTTGTTTTTACAAAATCATAAAAAATAAAAAAAAGACAACTTACTGATATAATATTTGCACTGGGTGGGTCATCCAAAACAAAGATCAATATATGTCATACTTTTTTTGTATTTGGATGAGTTTTGGAGATTTGGTGATATGCTGAGGCTCCAGACAAATTTTTTTAAGTTGAAGAATGTTTGTAATCGCCCTATTTTTAGTTTTTATTTGGTGTTCATAAAATTTCTCTGTAATTATTTATTCAGGCCAACTTCAATTAAAACTGAACTTCCATGTTTATATATAGTTAAGTTAAAAATAGCTAAATTAAAGGTATTGAATTTTATGCTTTGATTAAAATGTACTGATTTAAGTTCATGGTCATCGGTACAAATTGATGATCTCTTGTAGAGAGAATTTTTCTTTCTATGTTGTATGTGATGAAATTTGTTTTCTCCGCAGACATACAATCTGGGCTTCCCGAGTGATTCTTTGAACGTTGATCCTGGTTGCACGAGAGAAATGGCAAAGGCAGTTTCCTTTGGCATCGACACAAACTTCTTGGTGGCAATACTTGTTTGCATCGCCATCCTGCTCAGTAAGTCTAGTAAATTGTTTGAAGTAGAGTTCTTTAGCTTATCAGTTTCTTTCTTAAAACTTAAAAATAGCAGGGACTGGAAGTAACGCGCTACTAGTAACGACGTTATTTGTAACAGTTACTTTTTATGGTAACGATCGTGGTAACGCAATATATTAAGTTTTCTGTAACTGTAACTGAATTACATTTTTCTGCCTTAAAGTAACGATAATTGTCGTTACTTCTTGCATTAAATTTTTTAAATGTATTTCTTATTGAACGAACAACGATTTGTTGATTTTTTCAATCCCAGAACGAAAATCCCGACAAGCATGTCATTTTTGATGGTATTGCTTGTACTTGTAAAACTGCTGTTGGCTAGCCTGCGTTCGTATTTTGTTTAGATTGTCATTTATTTAATATTTGCGACATGCGGGTTTACTGCTGTGCTGTTTAATTAATTAACCTACCTGTGCACATGTGCGAAAGAAATGACAGAATCTAATGAAGCGAGAAGCCGAGAAAGCAGTCCAGAATTTTCGTTTCCGTGGCCTTCATATTCTATTTGTTTTGAAGTTCGGTCGAGTGATAAAAATAACCTTATTGTGAAGTGCTTGTTGTGTGGTTCTGCAAACAATTTTGTAGTGTGAACTAATTACTCAATGTAATTTAAGACCTATTTAAATTTTTTCAGTTTAAATAAACATATATATTTACTAAACACAATATGTTTTATTAGCTTTTAATTATAACAATATTACGTATCACATGTTTTAGTTTTTTCACAAAGTAACTGTTAAAGTAACTAACAGTTACTTTTCTCAGAACTGTAACTGTAACTGGTTCATTTTCAGTAGCGTAACTTGTAGTTGTAACAGGGTTACATTTCCAATGGAGTATTTGTAACTGTAACTGAGTTACTTTTTAAAAGTAACTTTCCGGTCCCTGAAAAATAGTAATAACAATCATGTATTATTATCTTGGAGTAATTTTGTCCAGTAAAAAACAAACTGTTTTCATTTCAAAATGAACTATTTTGTTGTACCAAAACTAAAGCAAGCTCATTCTTCATCAAAGCAATACTGAACACACAAACAAAATTGCATCTAAGAAAATTAGTAAAATTAACATTAAATTAAGTGTGGAAATAAAATTTTGACTAAAATGGCAATACTGGCTTAGAAAATTTTTTATGAACATATACCATTGCTGGTTTTCACAATACGTATGTTATAGTGATTATTATACATGACCAGTCCATTAAAATGTTCTGTACCTTTTTTAACTCATTTCCCATGACAGTACTGGTGTTCTATCTGTTAGGGGTGGGGCCAAAATTGTGCAGGGAAAAAACATCGAAAAATAAAATATATGGAAATTAGGTGAACCATCTCACATTAAATGTCTGATGTCCCTGTAGTTGAGTGGTTTTGGGTTTGCACGTATACAGTACGTGTTAAAGTTAAAACCAAGCTTTTTTTTTCCTACAGTCCTGCTGTTGGCCGTGGTCGTCCATCGCCGCAAGACCGACGACCTGTACAAGGACACGGACGACATCCGCGAGAACATCATCAACTACGAGGACGAGGGGGGCGGCGAGGGGGACATGACGGGGTACGACCTGAACGTGCTGCGGCTGATGTACGACTCGGACGGCCGGCCAATCGACAAGCAGCCCCTGAAGGAGAACTACCAGCAGCGCAGCGGTGAGCGGAACCGACCCCGTAACTGTGCGAACGTTGTCGAATACCATCTCGAACACCACCAGCTAGAATACCGTCAAACGTCTACTATTTAAAAGATTTAAGATTCGAGGAAAAAGATTAAAAAAAAAATTTTTTTTTTTGGGGTAAATGTAAATCAAAGTTTCTGCTTCAGGTGATGGAAAGCCTAGATCCGTCCCTGATAACAAAAGTACAGATTGTATAAAGATTGTAAAGTAAAAAATATAGACAGAACATTTAAAAAAAAAAAAAAAAAAAAAAAACTTGATATTTTAACCACTTGTGGTCTTCATCGGTAGTGGAGAAGGTTAGGCTCATGAAGTGTAGTTTCTTCCATGGAAATGTCTACTATAGCTGCTTGTATTCAAGCTTATACTGCAAGTCTTTTGGAAGCATTTATCAGAGCCTGAGCAGAACCTTATTTCATACATCATTTACTTTTGTTATTTGACTTTACTTTGATAAAAAAAAATGTATAATGTTAATTTTGTTTTTTATTTCAAAAATTGTATTGTATGTTTTGTACAGCAAAACAAAATCAGGAACATGCAATGAAATTCCAATTTCTTAGATAGTTATTACACTATATAGAATATGATTTATTGACTAAGAATTTTATAATATTATTTCAAATTAATATATATATTTTTTTTAATTTTATTCATATTCTATTAATAGCACAAATTTTTGGAGAATTTGTATAATTAAATGAATTTTTTTTTAGATTTTGGATTTTGGTTGTAAAACATTTTCATTTATTCACCCTTAAACAAAATTGATATTAAAACAAAAATTATATTTTTTAATGAACGGAACTCTGGAACAGGCACATTCATATTTTATTATCAGGTTAGGTTAAGTGTGTCATGCAGATTTTTTTGTGTGTATGAAAAAAATATATATATAATTTTTATGAATTTTACTTCAGGTCCCGAAGAAGTGCCAGATATCTGTGGGTTCCTCGACAACAAGAAGAAAGTTTGCGACAACGATCCAGAAACAAATCCTTTCGATGACGTTCGCCATTACGCGTACGAAGGTGACGGAAACACCACTGGCTCCCTCTCGTCTCTTGCCTCGGGTAAGCTCACGTTGGTTTGCAGTTGTCTCCCACAGTATGAAAGTGGAGGAACAATACCACAATCAGTTCCTAGGCAGGAAATTTTTTTTAACATGAAAAATCCTCAACCTGTGCAGGAATCAGGATCACAGATAGAAATCAAGAGCCAAGAAGCAAATATTTTCTTCGGGCCCCCTTCCTCATATTTAACGTACAAATTTTTAAACCCCAATATTAAAATGAAATCATTTCAAGACTAAACATTACTGCGGCCTTAATTGTAAACATAATCTTTGTGTATTACACAACTTGCAAGGTTTACTATGAATTCTATTAGCTACAAACTTGTTATTTTCGTCTTTTATCAGGGTGAATCCAAGGATTAAAAACAAAATTAATTTTGGTTACTAGCCCTATATGTTTAAATTTGGTCTCCCCTACATTAGCCCATTTTGTACTTTATGTGCTTAAGACGACAGCTTTTATAAAGGTCACTGCTGTTGTGTATAAATACTATAAACTAATTTGAAATTAGCATGTATGAATGAATTAAACTTTTGAGTTGTTGGTGGCACTGACCATAAAAAGATACTGGTACCAGACACCATTGTGACTACTCTTTTATTATTATTATTATTATTATTATTATTATTATTATTATTATTATTATTATTAAGAGTTAGTCAAGTGCTAAATGATGTAAGTGGGTTGTGAAGGTCGATGGTGCATCTTGCTCATAATTCTGGCTGTGTGATGCGGAACTGGTGTGGTGACTCATTCGTGGAAAAGGCAGTGGATATAATTTATAATATCGCAAGTGAAAGCGTGATCCTCCAGTCAAAATGATTGCTTCCTTGACGGACAAAGGAACTGTGCTGTGCACAGGTAAACAGCTGTGTAATTCCCTATTATCTCCCTCCATAGGCAGGCCACGGTGGTAGAGTGGACGAGTCACTTGTCACCCAACAAGTGATCAGAGTTGGATTCCTGGTGGTTTGAACCCAGTTTTTTTCGCAAGCAGGAAAAAAGAAACATGTTGACATTGCAATGATCCGGTTGGTTTTCTCGAGGTTCTCCTATTTACCTTCAACCATTCATTCCATCGATTCTCCCTCCTAACTTCCATTGAAACGGTATATTAGTAATTTTAAATCTGATGCTGAAATTCTGCAGAGTGAATTTTTAATTGGTTTGTCATCATTGATTCACCCCCTAGTAAAGAAGAAGAATCAAAATGCAATTGCAAGACACACATGCACGATGCTGTGTTCCTGAGCACGTGACTTGCTTAATTATTGGTGCTGCCGTATGTTTTCTGTAGAGGCTTCGCGGTAACGTTGCCTTGCGACATCATCCACTCATTAATAGTTCATGTTAAAAGGAAATGGTGACATTACGATGCAGGATTGTAACCGTTAATGTAAAGTACCTCACTTTAAAGTATTTATTATATGAAATACTTTTATTCGGTAACAGTTCATTATTATGTACCAAGTTTATTTTAATGCTATTTTGTTACGTTACAGGGACCGAAGAAGGAGACTTGAATTTCGACTACGTTTCAAACTTCGGGCCGCGCTTCCACAAGTTGGCGGACATGTACGGGGAGGACCCGAGCGACGAGGAGGACGAGAACTACAACAACAACGCGGCGTCGGAGTCGTGGTGTTGAGAGTGGACTGCCTGACGGCCAGCCGGGCAGCCCCCGCCAGGCGTGTCCCAAGCCGAACTACTGTACCGCGTCCTCAAGTCCGCCCGCTCGGAGGACTGTCGCAGCGGCGTGCGTTCGCTCGTTCTGAAGCACGACGCACGGCGCTCTTTTCCCGACCTGCGGGACGGCGGTCAAGACTTTCTGTACGGCTGGTCGTTCTCGCAAATTTGCATGAACAAGTGGGCTGCTCTACAGAAGCTTAGGTCTCTGAACCATTTGTGAGGAATTTTTTTTTTTACCCTACCACGTTAATTTTTGAATGTGTGCGTGCGGAGTACCAACGTCTGTTGTGATCATTCAACGAAAATTAATCGGTGCTTCAACTGTGTCATGTGTGGATGGTAAATGGCATTTCATGTGTTAGATAAACTTCTGTTTGGCGGGAAGCACAAGTAATGTCGGTGCACACATTTGCACATGCGCCCCAAACGAGAGAGACTGTATTGATGACATTCCACGAGTCCCTCCTCTGTAACTAAACGTGTCTTGACGATTTGAGAAAAAGACTGCGCAACGCACATGTTTTGGCACATTCCACGTAATGGCGAATAATATTGATCGATGAAAAGATTGTACTTAAATAATGTTGTAGTCTTAATTTATGTTAACTGGATAAAAAAAAAATGTTTTTACACCACAATAGTTTGAATGTTGGAGCGCAAATTATGTTGTCACATACCAAAGACTCTGAAGAAAGCAAAATTACATGAGGTATCTAGGCTATTTAAGCCTGGGGGTCCATGGATACAAGAAGTGTTTGAATGTGTGTGTGTTTGTTTTGTAATATTTGTGAGTGATGAAGAATGTTATATTGGTGTAGTGGCAATAACATTATTGGCTAAACTTGTTTGGCTGGACGGTGCAAACGAGAGGCAGTTAACACGTAGGTGCTGTGCAAAATTTTGGGGGGGTTTTCTTGTGTATAATATTACTTAATGTTAGCCGGGCATTTCTCCTCATTTTTATCGTGTTTTCTAAGATTTTTACATTATATTCCCCTTGTTGTAGTTTGCTATGTATTTGTCAAAGTAGTAAGTTTGAAGAAAGTTGTCTGTACTTTTATTAAAAGAATGCTTGTATGGCAACTATATATCTATAGAGGTAGATTTTTTTCTTTCTGTAAGCACTTGAACATTTTTGTTCCTAGCAGAATTGATTTAAAGAGTTAAATTTAAAGAAAAATTAGAAGCTCATTCTTTATAGAACAGCCATTTTTAATCAGCAAAACTGTCCAGTTTGATTTTTGTGTGCCTTTGCAAAGAATTTTAAAAAAAAAGCTATCAAAGGTTTTTGAAGGATAACATGTTGGAATTTTTCAAAATTAAAAAAATATATATAAAACATTGTGTGTGCATTGTGATGTAGTGATTACCTAAATGTATTTTGTGTAAGACTAAAGTTTTGTTACAAAAAAAAAAAAACAAGTTTGAGTGATTTTTGAGAAAAAATGGTGCTGTGACTTTAATTTTATAGTGTTTAACCTGTTAATCTGTCAATTGTTTGGACAAATTTAGATTGCAGTTTCCTTTTTGAAGGTTCTGCAACCATTTTTGCAAATAATATACTATTTCATGTGTAGGGAACAAGATTAAAAGTACAGTGAACTCTCAATATCTCCAGACTTTGAATAACGAGAATAAAATCTGTAAAATAAAGAATACATAATCTCCATGTATTGCAAATGACACATGCAATTCTACCCATAGAGCTTAAGAAAACTGTGATTACCTTACGGTGAAACCTTTATCGCTACCTCAGGGATTGTTTGTGAATGTAGAAGTGTATAAACACTGATCAGCATGGGTGAAGGTGGTGTCAGAATGCACAGTAAATTAGTGACTTACCTGTGACTACTTAGGTTGATTTGTGTAGCTTTGGAGGAAGGCAATTAGTTTTATCGGAGTGATAGGACCAGTCACTTAGAGATAAGAATAGAGCCTTGAAAGGGTTTAAGGAGGGATAATGTTTCAAATGTTTCTTGGTGTCATTTGGAGACAGAGTTAAGGGCTTGAAGAATGGTATATTTGTAGACATTGTCGTGGGTAATGATGTTGTAAGTAAATATTTAAAGTCTTTACAGTTATGAAACTTAATTTTCTTCGGTCCAATTTATTTTTAATCATAACTTTTAAGTTTTTTAATACATGAAGGTTTAACATAAAAGTTTGTGTTTTATCATCCTGTGATTACGTGAATGTGAAATAATTGTCATGCCATATGCTGTTGGATTTTGGAGGTGCAAATTGAGGTTGAAAACAAAGTAAAACAGCCTCCAACTTTAATTTCTGCATCATAATAATGTAGTCTTTTGCGAACTCCTTTAGTTTTACCTGCATTCCATTGTATCGCGTGTGTGTATGGACAGTAAAAGTAGAATTTTTTTTTGTCTATTGCCTTACGGCTAATTATCCCTCCCTTCCTACAGCTTCCCCTATTTTTTATGGACTAATAACTCTTGAGAACCTTTTTTTGCCCTTCTAGTCCACGATGTTGGGAATTCACTGTAAGTAAACATAGTTCAGATGTGGGGAAAATATTCTCCCTTGTTTGAAAAAAAAAACATGTAAATGACTAAGTTTCAATGCTTTTTCAGCTAGTTCATGAGAGGCAGAAGTTGGTAAATGTCTATTGCGACACTGGATACAGCAGTTTCTTACTTTATTTCTATTGTACAAGCTATGCAAATGCCCTAAACTTTATTATACAGAAAGGGGCATAAGGTGTGTATAGGTTTTGAAATGCAATAAAAAAGGGAGCTACTTACAGAAATAAGGTTCATTTTATTGGAATCAGTATACATCCCCCCCCCTTTTTTTTTTTATCAAGTTCGGAAGATGGTGGCCATCAGCAGTGATACTTTGATGAAGGTGATTTCGGAACTCTTAGACTGCTTTGCGGCACATTTCGAAGAGTGTAGCTGCGATTTCCTCCCAAATTTGCATCCTCGGTTCTTCGAAGGTGTGAAGAAAGATGTTTGAAAATCTTTTCTTTCAGGTTACCCCACAGGAAGAAGTCAGAAATGCTTTAATCCAGTCAGGGCAGGCCACGGATTTAAAAGTTTTTGACTTATACCTGTTGTTACCTTACGGAAAAGGTTTTTAAACTTGTCCTCACCCCTTGAAAGAACTGAAGTGGCAAATTCGGGAGGATATATATATATATTTTTTTATATAGCCTTTCAAAACCGGTACACACCTTTTGCCTCACCTTGTACTTGTACCTTGACTGAACATCAAAGTAATCAGTACGTCAAGTAAAATGTAAACAGGTGTATTTTAAACAATTAAGACACATATGTCAAGTGTGAAGTGCCATTTTAAAACAATTGACATGTTGACAGTTCAGGCAACTTTTTTTTTTTTTTTTTAGAATGTTATGAGTGGATATATTTTAAACTGTAGCTTGCGTTTCATATCATAACACTGCCATGTGTCCGAACAAATGACTGTTGGATAAAAGAGAATTATTCTAATTTCCTAGTATATAGTTTGCTTAGAAGAATAGTAATTTAATTTGTGGCAATTTTTTTTTATGTAAGCTGTGTGTCCATTTATGCTTTCTTAAAATAGTAGTTGCTGTATAACTGTCAAGAACGTGAAAGATTTTTCATTTTCAAACATGGGGCCAAATGATAAGTGGACACGAGATCTCAAGTTGGTATAACAAACGAGGTTGAGTGTGTGCGCAACCTGCACAATTACAGTGGCTCTTGTCTAGCATATTTATTTGTTTTATTAGCAACAATTTTTTTTTCTTTTTCATTTCTCAACCTCTTGACGTGAATGTTACCAAAGTGTTGATTGCATTCATGTGAAATGTACATGTAAAGAAGAAATGTTATTCAAGAAAAAATTTTAGTACATAAATAAAAGAAAACTAAATTGTTTGTTCTTTTTTTATTATTATTATCCTCTCGTTCCAGGCATTTCAAACTGAATTTGTTGTAGTTAAATAACTATAGTTTTCAAATAGGTTTTCGACAGCTTTTTTTGCACCACACATACCAGTGTTATTAACATAAAATATAGTTAAATATCTTTACTTAAAAAGGTTTTTTTTTTACTATATTGTAAGCTTTAAATACAATGAAGCCTCTGAGGTTATGTCAAGTTTGCTGGAATATAGCATTTTTTAAACTTGATCACATAAGTTGACTTGTATTTTTCAAAAAGCAGTGAGACATCTACTCTCGTGATAAGGCTTTTACCTGACTCACGGGTGAGAAACCACAATCTTGGCACACTACTGGGAGTCTAAACACAAAAAATTTATTTGTGTGAAATTATTTATAAATGACAACAAATATTTTGCGCAGAACTCCCCTTTCCGTGATGTCGACATTAAAGTCTAATCCCAAATTTGAATTGTTTATGAAGGGGTAAAACTGGGCTAGTGAAAAAAAATATTGAAATTGCTGCGTAAAAATATTGTATTGGCATAAAAATACATTGTACCATTAAATTCGGGTAATGGCCGTTGGTTCGAAAACTAGTCTTAAGATTAACCCCAATAATATCACTTGTAAGCACACGCATACATCAATTTATTTTTTCTGAATATATATTTTCCAAATCCTGACATCATTCTTCAAATCAAGCCTCTATTAACAATTGTTTAGTAGCTTTGATCATGAGGCAAATGTATTTTCTTACACTTATGCTCAGATCACTTGCTCGATGAAGCTACCCACGGCAGCCATTTCTGGCTGACTGACAGGGCTATTATCACCATGGCGGACCTAAGGGCCGAATACCTGAATTGTGCATCGAACCCCTGAGTCTGCAAGGAGTGCCCGGTGATGGAATACCACCCATAACCAATTATTAGAATCTGAGTTATAATTGTTTATCTAGAAAGCATATTTACCCCTTTTTCACCCCTTGGGGTTGAATTTCATAAAAGGTAAATTTGTGATTGGTAGTATTTTTATGTTCATTATTTCATTCCAGTATCTTTTATTATGTTTAATACAATTCGGCGATATAATTATATATCTTAAAAAAACTATATTCATCCCTTCTTTACCCCTTAGGGGTTAAATTTCACAAAATGGTAAAATTGTAGGTGGTAGGTAAGTATGTATTTTTATGTTTATTTATCTGTAAATAATTCATTTTATTATGCTTTAATAGTTTCAGAGCTATAGTTAATTATATTAAAACAGTATTTTTGCCCCTTTTTAACGCCCCCTTAGGGGTGGAATCGTGTAATTACTTATTATATACAGCCTAGTTTAGCCAGACCTTTCTAATAAAAATATCAACAAAATCCGTCAAGTAGTTTTGAGGTTGGAACACCGCACAATTTTTCTCGTCATAAAGTATTAAGAGTCCAGGAATTGTAAGGAGGTACGTATAGCAATTAACCACCAGACGTGCTCGCCACCACACCACCTTGCGTCCTTGTTGTGTTCCACCCAGTAAAGTGTAGGATTACGGGCCACTTTTCTGTTCGAAATATTAGAAACGGGGCGTCGGAAAAGTGCCATATCGAAAGACTACCATAGTGGTAATATTCCGCCTGGCCTCTTCGAAAAAGGCGGAAAAGTACCACAACGGAAAAGTGCCATACGTCCGAAGGACGAAATCACTGCCAGATCGCGGACGAGAAGAAAGAAATGTTTCCAAAAATTTTGTACCTAGTATTTAATTCTGCCAAAATTTCTTATACACTGGAGTGATTGAAGTAATTGGTAGACCATTATTTAATGAGCGCAAACCCAACGCAAATATTCAAGGATTTTCTTGTGTAATGTTTTCATTATTAGGGTGACAGAACACAAAAAACTCAGATATTAAGATTTTTAATGTCCATTTTATATTATTTAAAGTCTACAAAATGTGTTTTTAAGATGCTGAAATGCGAGGGAAATATTTTTGTGTAGTGTAGTTTGTTGGCACAGGGCAGGCAGCACAGGCGCACTAGGGGAGTGTCAGCATCTTTTCTTGATCAATTCTGATTACAGTTGGAATATCATTTATTAAATATTAAAGAGTAGTTGAGATAAACTACTACTTTGCACAGGGGTGCAACAACAGGAGGGGGGGCAAGGGTATTTTGCCCCCCCTCTGAAACCTTGAAGTGGGGGCAAACGGGGGCAAAGAAAGTACTATGTAATCAATCTTTAGATAATAAAACTGCTTAAATAACACCATTTTCCACCTTGAAATACAAATTTTCCCGGGGGAGGATAATATTTTTAGGAATAAAATTAATGTACCTATAAATATTAAAACTTCTAAAATACTACATAACAAAGGTTTTTGACTAAAATTTAACCGTCAATAATACTTCAAGAAAATATATAGCTAACGATAAATGGTAAAACACTACATCGGTATACAACCACTCACTGACTGATACACACTTAATTCAAATATTTTATGTTCAAAAGCAAAAAAAAAAAAAAAAAATGTTTTAAATTTTTGTTTGAGCTTTATTTATAACATGTTGGAATGATAATGCTGCAGTTACTAAAAACTAAAACGCTACAAAACTAATATATATATATATATATATCAAAACTCCGTTCCCCGGAGAAATCCCCGGAATGGCCACCGCATGGGGAGCTCAAGAAAAGAAACGGGCTTCCCATTTGGAAGCCACCTGGAAGGTTTTTTTCTGTTCCACCCACCGTTTCTTTGGTAGCCTGACTTGTTACAAGGGATTGTATTCCTACCAGAGAAAATGCCACCATTTTGTCTGGGCAATCCGCCTTGGAGGAGCCGGGGCGCGAACCCGGGTCCTACAAGTCGCAAGGCGAATGCTAGCAGTCTTCTTAACACTGACATGATGTTATTCCACGAGTTTACTGTAGTTTCGTGTGTCATCAACACGTGCAGTAACATCTAACCTCGGTAACGAACAAATTTATGTGTTCTTATGTTGTTCGTTCAGCATGAATTATGTAATTTCATAACAGTGTAATATAATTAGTTTAAAATTATATAGAAATATATAGACTAGTAAAAACATGTAAGAGCTTGCACTGTCGATGGTAAAGTTATTTTGAAATTAATGTTAGATATTAAAAGAGTGTGTTTAGTTAAAATATGTGTTACAAGCATGAAGTTATTGTATAAACGTGTTATTTATATGGTTTTAAAGCTACAGAAAAGTTAACTTTTTTATATTACTTTTGTATTCTTTTGTTTTGCCGTGCTTAACATGCGCAGGTAATACTGGAAAGCAATTCAAACGGAACTGTTTCAGTAAATAGTTTAAAATTTCGGTCTGCAAATGGAAAGATTCAATAGTCGACGTAGCTGCTCCGGAAGCGAATTATAGATTGCTCATTTGTTCATCAAGAATAAAGCTAGCTAGAATTCTTTTTTAATTTCTTATAATTTTTTAACTATAATTTTTGTGCTTCACTGATCTTGATTCGACAAAACGTGTTGGTTTTCTCCGTGTGCTCCTGTCGCCGATATTTTGTTTGGATTTCTCCGTGTGCTCCTGGTTATTCTGGCCAGACTTCTGCTCGGCCTAAAAGATTTTTACTGAAACGAGTCGGTAAGCAGACTACCTTACGTAAATCACTAGCTGTTAAAAATAAACGAACCGATACTCGGCGAAGTCTCGAAAGTTTCGCAACGCACCGTCATGTTGTCGTGTTGGCACTGACGCGCACAAGGCCGCTTTAATTAATCTTCGTCGCAGCGAATCGATGAAACCGTTTAGGGTTTCCGTGTGGGAACTGGCAATCACGACATTGCTGCGGGCGGTCTTCTGTGGCTTCGCAGTTCTATTATTAAGGCGACCTGTTGCCACTCACTGATCAAGGCTGGTTCACGACTCAGTGCCTACCTACTTAGGAACAGCGGCAAGAATTAGTTAGGTACGTCTTAAGATCATAGGCGTGCCCAGACATTTCCATAAGGGGGGGCCCTGCTAAATTTTTAAATCAGAAGCTGAATTTAGAATGTTAAATAGCCTAAATACATTCACTCATTGACTTGTTTATATTTTTGTGCAGTATTAACGAGATATGTTTACTAATTAATATTTATATCCATATAATTTTAACAATCTTGAAAATATTATTGTTTTTTTTTCCTTAGACAATGTTTAAAGGGTACTTACACATTTGCCCCCCTCGAATTTCCAAGAGCTTGGTCCAGATCTACCTTGAAATGAACTTCTTTTTAGTGAATGCAAACACGGCAATTCAGACAACAGAACTTTAACAAACCTCTTGAAATATTTTTTTTGTTGCTTTGAAATACATATATCATTGTTTTACAATGAATGATTGTTCAATCCATCAAATTTTAAAAACATTAAAAAATATTTTGATTTATGTGGTGATATATTTTACTCAAGTATTTTCAAGTTAACTCAAAGCACTGATTACCAACACAAATTTTAACAAACCTGCAAAATATTCTTATTTACATGGTAATACATTCTACTTAATTATGTTCAAATTAACATAAAGTTCTTATTAAAAACACACATTTTAACAAACCTGCAAAAGATTTTCATTTACATGGTAATAAATTCTACGAAATTACGTTAACGCAATCATTATCTCAAAGTTCTGATTACAATCACAAACACAAATATTAAAAACCTGCAAAGCATCCTCTTTTTTTCAATCAATTACTAAATTTGATAGACTCAACAAATTGAGAACAGTTTTGATTACAAAAATAAATTTTTAGAAACATTCTACTGTATTTAATTAAGTTCAAGTTAACCCAAAGTTATGGTTACGAACACGCAAAAAAGTCTAGGTAACTTTCTCTCAACAGCTTGGAACTATCTATCATAATTTTAAGTAGTTTTCCAATGAACAGAAATATAATGATATCCAGGCAATTGTAAGTTAAACAAACCGGCAAGCATTTTTATTTATCTGGCAATACCTGCTGCTAATTTAAGCACAGTAAGCACGTAACTACAGTCTGCATTAAAATATCAAAATTATGTACAGTCATATCGAACGTTTGTATGATGTTATAATACATACCGCGCCTCAAGTTTACACCCAGCCATAAGGAAAAGTTGTGGCTAGCCTTCCCTTAGCCTAATATCTTGGAAATCGAAAATCAGATAATTATGTGACTGTGGGGTTTTATTAGACGAAATTAAAGCCAAAATAAAGAATTACAGATTCCAGGATGTACATTTCTCCTTTAAATTAATTGTGTTTTATGTATCGAGGGTTTAGTTTAGAGTGTTTTACGGCCCTTTAACAGCAACATCTTACGAGCCGATAAGTGTGATATTAAGTGAAGGACACTATGTCCAAACTAGGATTTGAAGCCCGGACCCCTCACACCGCAGACCAGCGCCTAAACGATTACACTATGGGGGCCGGTTACAGATAAACATGTATAGGCTACAGGCGAACACTGATTTACAGAAATATATTATTAGGAATGCCCCTTACGTGATTACAAAATAATTGGAGGGGGGGGGGGGGGGCATTTAAGTCATGTTGTACCTATTTTTATGTACTATGTAATTACGTAACGACGCACAAAAATCAAACTATTTCCATTTTCAACGAAGTCTGATTCATCTTAGTTTTAAGTTTTGACAAGTATTCAGTTTTTGCTACTAAAATAAATAATTTTTGAGAGGTATAGGAGAACCCCGAGAAAACACGCCTACTTGTGGCATCACCCTAGCGCGATTCCTATCACGTGCGAAAAGCTGGGAGTGATTCCGCCGGAAATCGAACTCGGAGCATCTTGGTGGAAGGCTTATTCTCTTACTACTTACAAAAAATGTTTATATGTACCTGTTTGGTAGAAAATTACATACTTTTCTAGCATTATTTCGTATTTTTTAAAATGATCCTCACACGACACAAGAATGAAACTAAATGCACTTTTTTATAATTTATTTTCTTGGGTGCATATTTTTGTTAAGTAGTTGAAAACTAAGCTATACATATTTGTTTAATCTAACCTAGAAAATTCAAACATACATACCTATCCATCGCTAAAATAACGGAACACTGAAAATGAAGCACTCTTTCATATTAACATTTTAAAGACACACCACACAAGCTTTTTCTGCTGTGCTTGACCTGATCTGGCGAAGTCGGAGACAACAATCGTGACAGGTTGGATGAGTTTTCTCACGGATATCGGGTAGAAATCCCGCAGATAGTTTTCAAATCCAGGAAGAAAAAAGATTTAAAATAAGAGAGAAGAAAGATTATCTTGTGTTTACTGGCTACAATCGCATTCTAACTTTTCATAGGCTGCAGTCTGCACGTATTTATGACAGCGATATTGGAGGCTATTTATACATGTTGATAACTTCCCCTATTTGTGTCACAGATGCAGGAGAGCAATAAACATTCCCGCGTGTAAACTGTCTGACCGAATTCAAGTATAAGCTATAGGCCATTTTAAGGGACCTCATGTTTTAAATAAACTAAGGCGGCTGTATTTCCAGAACGATAAAATGTTTAACAATATTGTTAATTAGCACGCTGCAACACTGAAACACAGTTTGAGTGCCACAGTGCCAGGAATATACGAATATTAACGAACGCATTAGAGAAAATGCCGATCTGAGTGATTACATTAGGGGGGGCCATGGCCCACCTGGCCCCCCCTGTAGGCACGCCTATGCTTAAGATATTATTCTTTGTATGCGGGCGTCATGGTTTATTATTGTCGTTAACGGGTCGTGTGCGATACGCATACCATGTACACGCGTATACAGAGTCCTATTTTTAAGGACAGTACTAATTTACTTTATCTGTTAGTTCTGAAGTGACCATAATCTACACCGAGCATATACTTCGCTTCATTAATTTTTCTTAAAGAATAACACAGAAATGTTAGTTTAACCAGCCTAATATCTAAGCTTTTACTCGTGAGTAAATAAAATCATGCAGATTCTTCTTCAATATCTGATCTTGAAAACCATACTTTTTTTCCTTCGATTTGCATCATGGATCTGTTTTCTTCGATGTCATTTTAATTTTAAAAAAATATTTTTGAATTGCTTTCGAATAATCAATTGAGTATGTAAAATTTGTCTTTAAACTGCAAGAAATAGAAAAACAATTGCGTCCATTACAACAATTAGAAATGATAGCATTGTCTTCCATACATTCTTAATATTGAAAATGAATTTATATTTATATATATATACATACACACATATATAGCAACACATCAATTTAAAAAAAAATTGAGTGAACACATAAAACGCTTCGTTACGAAATATCCCGTCAAGTGTCAACGATAGTTCTCGAAATTAAAATTTACATTGTGTAGACATAATTTCTCCGTTTAACCGCAATGGCATAATACTAGGCCGTCTATGAAATATTAAGTTTCAGGTTTTGCTCTTCCAACATTCAGTATGCAATTTTCAAATGATTATCTCTGAATGTATGTTAAGTTCTCCTAGTCAATGTAAGCAGTACTTAAGGGAACCGCCTGGCCGGGCACGCGAGCTCTCAAAGCGCGGGAGCGCTAAGGGCGACACTGGCTGGCGCATCACACGCTTCTTCGCCTCTACGCGCCAGGCGCAGAACTGCAGTCGGTAGCACACCCCTGTGGGACTTTAAGCGACGACCCTTAATTTCATGATGGAACTAGCTAATGCCTGGCAAGCGTTGCAATGCCGCAATCAATTGTTTTTGTATTTTGTTTGAAGTAGGTACACACATACAAAGCATCTATATCTCATTCTCTATACCTCTATCTATCACTCTATCGCTCGGTATTTCTACCTACATTCATATCTACCTGGCTTTATGTTTTTATCTTTCTCTATATATTTATCTTCCTCTATATACCTATACATATATCTGTCACTTTATAGCAATGAAAATATTAAAAATCTATGTTTTACCTATCTATATATTTTTATCTATATTTTTACCTGTCACAGGTGTGACACAGGTCTGTAAAAACGCGCGCGTATTCGAATGCAACGTTGTGTCAAAATTTCAAAGCATTCGGTGAAGAGCTTCCGGAGATTTAAGATTTTGAACACACATTTATATTTATATAGATATTATAAATATAAAGAATCTTTGCACCACATACAATATTGTGCATAGAATTTTCATACCTTTAAACGTCCATGAAAACAATGTACAAAAAAAAATGCATGTTATATACGAAACCCTGGAACTAAACTTGTCTAGGCAAGTGCAGTGGCCTTAAATGCTATTCGTTATCATCACATGCATACTGGCCATCCAATATTATGGTGCGATACTAACCAAATGGTTATTGACTCGGTGTTCATAAATTTCAACCATGTCAGGATGTTGGGAAACGAACCGACAATCTTCCCCACACTTTCGCCACTCTTAAGTGATGACTTCTATCGACCCACCTACAAAATTTTAAATTACGAAAAGAAAAGAAAAAAAGTCGCTTATTGATGTGTAACATCTAAACTTGGTACGAGAAAATGTTTGTGTTTTAACGTTGCAAATACACTTATAATAAGAAAATGGGACACGAAATCAAACGTATAATTTTTTAAAATACTGCCGAGAGTGATAAATATACGGAAATTGTGTTTCCAACTACATTTTTTTTGACGTGAATCACACGTAGTTTCCGCAACCGCCGCTAGAATTCGCTGCCAGAGCAGCTACGTTGACCAGTGAATCATTCCATCGCAGACCGATATAACGAAACGACTCCGATATAAGCGAAAAAGACTGAATGGATACTAAACCCCGGCTTTGGACCTGACTTCCGACAAGGCCCTGAGTCTTTTTTTTTTTTTTTTACTTTTATGGAGAAGGGGGGAGTGGGCTCCCTTTCCCGGAAAATTTTGAAGAAAAATAAAATTATTTCTTTCAAACAACTTTGACTTAAAATTTCGGCGATGATTTTTCTAATTTATCTTAAAAATTTCGTTAATCTTTCCCGATAAATTATCTTCGGATCCGTTTCCGGTGTAATCGCGTAATTTTACGTGGCAATAAAAATATTTTGAAAGTTTTTCTAATTAAAAAAAAATCATGAATTGGAATTTGCGTTGACCAGCATTTAATTATAGATGCTAATAAAACTTTAGTTTTCCTTTTCCCCAATAATGTCTATTTTTTTTTTTTTTAAGAAAAAGGTCACTGGACAAACATCGGTGCGCAAATGAGAACTGCAGTCGCTTGTTCGGGTGCAGCGGCGGAGTGATTCTCCCAGGAGATTGGCCGCGGGCGTCGACGTCGCTGTAAGGTTTCGCCGCCCGCGCCCACGCACCACGCTCGTGTCTTCCGCGCCCCGAGGGAGCGTGTATATAAGCCCGCGGACGGCAGCTCCCGGCCCAGTCAAGACCACTCCGTCACTCGCTACCGACGACCACCGAACAAGCTTTCAGGTAAGCCGCTGCGGCTCTGTGATTGCGGGGCGCGGTTACCCGGAACGCCGAACTACTTCGCGTGAGCAGGTTTTAAGTTTTACAAACGCGAAAAGTCTACAACTGCACGGCAGTTGGTAGAAATTGTGTAAGGGATAGGCCAATTAAGTTTTTTTTACAGTTTTATGTATTACTAATATTTACATAACTAATATATAATTGTACTTAAAAAATGTCCGATCAAAAATCACTGGCACTTATGGATGTTTATTCTCAAGTCACTCAATGTCTGTCAGGAGTGTTCCGCAGAAATGCAGAAATGTTTTAAGAGGTAAACAGCACGTCATAACTGGTGGGGGGAAGTGGAGTGCCTAGACAGACTATGAAAGTTTATTCTGGTCTGTTCTCGCCTCCGAAGTTCGATGGCTCCGAGCGAGTGTATGTCTATTGTGGTAACTATACCTAACACTGGAGCTAGGCTCAACAGTGGTTCCCCCCCTTACCAGATGTCACTCAGTCGCACTCTCACGGTCCCGTCGCTCCACGTCGCGCCACTCTCGAAGGGGTCTCTCACCCTCTTCGCCGATGTCGCACTTCCCTTCGCTCGCGGAACTCTCCTAACTCTCGGAACTCGCTCGAAACAGTCGCGGAACTCCCGCGGAGGCCGGCGTCGCTGATTAAGTACCTTTGGCGCCCTTCTCGAACCGACGAGAGCCGCTGTGACGTGTCGCGTCATCCCGGGTTTACCCGACGCTCGAAACATCCAGAATGGCGACGCCTTTTCACGCCACTCCGCGCGGCGGCATCTTTAAACCCGGAACTCCCAGGCCGCTAAAGGTGATAATAGCCCGGGTGCGAGACGATGCTAGGGGAGCGGAAAGGGGGGAAGGGGGGTAGCGAGGGCCCCTGTAGTTCGGCCAGGCACGCGCGGCATGCCTTACGTCGAGGGACGGCGCGTGACGTCAGTGGCCGTGCGATGCCACCAGCCAGCTACGAACCTGGCGCGCATCGCTGTCTTTGTCTCGTGTTACAGTGTTGCAAGCTGTTTGTATGTCTGCGGCAGGATGATGAGGTGTCTGCTGGTGCTGGCGGTGTGCGCATGCGCGGTGCTGCTGTGCGGCGCCCAGCTGACCTTCACGCCCAACTGGGGCACGGGCAAGCGGTCCGGCGGTCCCGACGGCTGCAAGGTGCCCCTGGAGTCGCTCGCCCTCATCGGCAAGATCATCCAGGTGGGGCTGCGCGGCGCTGTCGGGTTTTGCTGGTTCCACGTCCTCGAACAATCCAAAGAAGTCTTCAGGAACACGACAATGTTGATCTCTAGACCCAGACACAAACAACTTAAGCTTTTCACAAGCCCAAAATTATGCCATACATACTTCACGTCATTCAGTCTGTCTGGTTACAGTAGTACACTGCGATGATAGTTTACTCGGGCGGTAGTGATATTACGTAGAGTTCGCTCGAGTTTTTTTACTCTTTCCCAAAACTGTGTTACTTCTAACACCACTGAACGTTTACATACAATCAGAAGAAGCTTTGAACTTCGTACTTCGTTGTCGGTTTAGAAAACCTAATTTAGTAAATTAGAAAATGAGTTGACTGGATTATACCGAATATTATGTTTATATGTTTAAGTTGAATCTTGCATAGCTGTTGACAGGCATGACTGTCACTTCAGTATATACTAAAAAGTTAAAATGAGCTAATGTGCACTGAAGTGGAATGTGTCGTTACGTAAGACGTTATTTGTTAAACGTAAGACCTTGTTAGTTAAACACGGACTGAGTTGTTCGTTGTCAAGAATTAAACATTTTCTTTGGATCACAAAAAAAAATAAGTTTATGTAAAGAAATATTTCTAAACGTTGTTTGGCGATGAGTTGTGAAACTAGGTACTGCAAATCATACCATCATCCGATGTTAGATTAAAACCAATTTTATCAGACGATACTAAACTTTAAAAAAACGTAGAATTGAACGTAAAGTTACATATATCTACAAATAGAGATTTGGAAATGTTATAGATGAATATGCAAGTGAGCATTTTGTAATTCGTAAACGAATGTCAATATACAGTACATTTAAAGTTCTAGTTAACTGAGCTGTTTTGGCTAGGAATTTTTTCGAAGTAAATATTTTTTAAATAAAACTTTTTTTACAACCGGTAGAGTAATATCAGCATCACAGGGTAACTGAAGTGACTATGTAACGGAGTTAACTTGTGTAACGCATGTAAAGAATATTGCTCGATGGCCCATGGTTAAAACAAAAATAGTTTTGAGTTGAAACATCTTTACAGCTGGTTACAGATGGCATCACCAACGCATGATTTCGTATACTTTCAGCACTTTTGTAAACGTTCACATAGGCCTACTTTCGCATACTTTTCCATATTTTTTGCATACGTTTGCTTACGTTCGCATATGTTCGCATACATTTGCATACTTTCGCAATTCGTAATTCGCAATTCTTAAACTTTAAACTCTGAGGTTGGATCCTCTGTTCGCATTAGAATTGTGACAATTTGTGTAGACATTTACAATATTTTAGCTCTCTTAAACCCAGTTATTCATTCTTATATTCCTTATATTCTATTTTCAACGCGTGATAACGCGTGTTTCAAATATTAAGAGTACCCTAGAAGTTTCCTATCCCTCTTGTCTGTGAAGTTTCACTTCTAAAGCGCGTAGTGGCTATGTACCCATTTTTTTAGTATTAAGATAATTGCGGATTTCTTGTAGCTAACTGTTTTCTAGTGTTATTTCTGACTGGTTTGTTGTTTTCCAGAACGAGGCGCAGAAGTTGGTGGAGTGTGAACATTTCTCCAACTAGAGCGAGCTACTTGGCAATCCCTGGACGACGCACCCGCCTTAAAACCTATGTAGATATATAATGTTCATCTTTAGCAGGCTGTACTTTTGCTGGTAAACACTAAAATCCCACCCATGGTGCAGTACGTACTGTGTCTGTATTCACCTATCTGTTTGTACGCAAACCGCTTCGCTTGTGATCAATAAAACTTGCCCTCTGTTCAATCCGCTGTGTTATTACGTTCTGTCCCGGAAAGTGCATTAAACAACAACTGTAAACAGTTCTCCAGAAAGACAACAAACAAGAATTTTTTTTATGCGAACGCCAAAGGTTTCGGAAGCACAATGGCAATGATATGGCAGATGTATAATGAAGTGGCGTCTTCATTACGATAATCCTCTGATGGCTGTAATTACGTATATTGGTGTAGTTACAGTCGTGGTTATTTGATTATTAGTTAGTTTTATTGTGTACAAAGTATTTATTACGATAATAAGATAAATCATGAAAGTTGTTCTATTACTAGCCAGGCTAGTTATTTTTATGAGATTTGGTTCTGGGGCAAAGGTCCATCTATGCTGGACTTAGTTATTTGGCGAGTGACGTCAGCGGGGCCAGCAAGGAGCCTAAGGGGAGATCTACGTATCACAATTCCTTTCGTACACACCCGAATACTTACTTGCCTTCTTATAACTTCGTGATTTCTTTTAAAGTTGAAAAAAAAATCGCGTGTGTTAAAAGCAAGCTTTGACGTGAAAGGTATCAAGTGATGTGACAAAGATACTTAAGACATTAGAAACGAGAGAAAAAAAAATACTGATTTGAAAATTTGCAGCAAGTATCTTTCTGACGTCACTTCATGCTACGCGAGAGGTTCTGATTTCAATGTCCCTGCAAGCACAGTAGGGACTCAGGCAAGGCGGCGGGCAGCTGAGAGAGGCTGGGTAGTCCTCGACCGTGTCATAACTTCCCTGAGTGGTACTGGCCAGTTGTGGCGGCTGCCTCCACTGACCCTGTATTTTATTGACGTGACAACGTCTAATAAATCTATGAATGCCGGCTGTACGCTCGAAAAAGTGTCCCGTTACGCACATTGTTCCGTTACGCTGTGTCCCGTTACGCTCATTGTTCCGTTACGCTGTGTTCCGTTACGCTGTCGGCGAGTGCAGTAATAATAGGTTATGTTACAATTGACTAAATAATTATGGTGATTCATATAATTGATGGTAGTGATTTGATTACAGATTATTCATATGAAAACGTGTTCACAATTATATTTAAACTTTATAGCTAAACGCCAGTTTTTTTAAATTAATTACCAGTCATCTACATGCGAACTGTTTCGTCGACTGTTTATAAAGTGAAGTGAAAAGTTAATGTGGTTTTCATTGCTTATTACAACAACAATTTCGGCAATAAAGGTTAATTATTCTTGCATTTTAAAAATCTGATTACTAGTATAATTTCAAGTATTTATTCTTTTATTATTGAAATAAAAATGATTCAATTTTATTCATAAAAGTATGCAATCATTTCATCAATGTTTTGTTATGACGTTGTCACGTTAAACTATCGTCCGTAAAACGACTTTACAGACAAGCGATTTTTTTTATTTTGGATATTTTGGTACCATATTTTATTTTTAAAAAGTACCTTATGCTGGTAACATGTGTTTTTAACTTTTAAATTTTAATTTTTTTTAAGCTTTTGTTTTGGTTTGTTAAATTACATTAGTAGTTCCACCAGCAATTTTTTTAATGTACTTAATTACCGGCGTTTACCGAACCAGTGAGGCATCGCTGTCGTGATGAGCGTTGGGCTCGCGGTGCCGCATTGCATCGCGCGGTGTCGCGCGGGAGTGTCCTAGTGTGGAAACAGTGTCTTCGCTTTCCGCGGAGGTCTCGAGGCACCGACGGCAACTCATCGACCAGCAAGGTAAACAACTCGGCTCAGAATTTTTTTTCTTCTTCCCTACTGTGTCATCGGGCTTCACATCGCCTGTGCTGAACGCAGGGACCAAGTTCTGCGACGCATTTGCGGAACTGTACTTTCAGATCCATGTTCCCGGTGACTGCAGCTGATGTGAGTCGGTGGTTTCGCACGCGGTCGTGAATCCCCCCAGTCATTGCATGCAAAGAATGTGTGGTTTTCAGTTTGCCAAAGCGAAATGGTTCGTTTACAGTACGGCGTCGGCCCCCATTCGACCGGCTTGCCTATACTTTTGCACAAGGAATTGTCAGCGCACCGTTACCTGCGGTGTTACGTAACTATGCAAGCAGTTCTCGTAATTTTACTTAAACTTTATGAACGTGGAGGCAAGAGACGCTATGTATTTAATCCGCGATGTAAAAATTTCCCTCAGTGTGTAATAGTAACATCGTCAGAGTTTTTTTCCGAGTTTAAGCGATATCTTGTTCAGGATTGTTGGTACTTATTTATTTTAAAGTTATTTATGAAGCTGTTGTCTTGTAAAGTGTCTCATGGCTGGGCATCAGGTTTCAAATGGTTGTCCGGAGATGAGCTGAAATAAGGCAATCATTCAACAGCGCTCTTGTGCACTGTTAAAATTGTTCACTTTCAATTTACGTGGAACACTGGTTACCTACAAATTATCCAGGAATCTTCTTAAATTTACGTTCACTGTGTTACCTTTCTTTAACCATGAATCCAAAATAATATTCTTGATATATTTACAAAACGTAACAAAAACTTGTTAATAACACTCTTATTTTGACCAAGTGTGTGTTTATCTTTGTTTACAATGTGACGTCCAACCCGAGAATCAAAATACGGAGTAGTTTTTACGAAGATTCAGTTATTTGATATCACGAAGAACTCTTAGTTTATTTGGAGTTGATTCTTCGCTGAAAAGTCCGTAAATTGACTGTAATTTCTAACGGCGTGGGGGTTCGCACTTGTCACTGGTCGAACTGCGGCAGGCTGGTGGCCTTCAGTGACATCGATGACGCACTGCTACAAATTTTCACCTTAAAATTGACAAAAAATGCTGGTTGAGATAATAATCGAGTAACCATCATACATTTTTCACTATCTTCGTAAATTTACAGTTCCAAAGTTCACTTCCTTGGAATTGAACCCACAAGAATAATCTTAATATTTAAGAAAATTGGTTGTCTGTAAAGTCGGTTTGCGGACGATAGTTTAACGTGACAACGACATAACAAAACATTGATGAAATGATTGCATACTTTTATGAATAAAATTGAATCATTTTTATTTTAATAATAAAAGAATAAATACTTGAAATTATACTAGTAACCAGATTTTTAAAATGCAAGAATAATTAACCTTTATTGCCGAAATTATTGTTGTAATAAGCAATGAAAACCACATTAACTTTTCACTTCACTTTATAAACTGTCGACGAAACAGTTCACGTGTAGATGACTTGTAATTAATTTTAAAAACTGGCGTTTAGCTATAAAGTTTAAATACAATTATGAACAAGTTTTCATATAAATAAAATGTAATCAAATATCCATCGTCAATTATATGAATCACCATAAATTTTTAGTAAATTGTAACATAACCTATTATTACTGCACTCGCCGACAGCGTAACGGGACACAGCGTAACGGAACAATGTGCGTAACGGCACACTTTTTCGTGCGTGCAGCCGGCGTTCATCGATTTATTAGATGTTGTCACGTCAAAAATATTCAAAAACTGGTTAAGACTTAATGCATAAACATTCTTATTTCTTCTCTGTACATACGAGGAAAAAAAATAATTCGGAAGTTGAAAGACTCAAGGCCTGCTTTCAAGCGCGTGACGTCACCAAGAGTAGTCCTTCGCACCGCTTCAGCTATGTTTTACAATTAGCTTCTCTCGTCACCCTGTCTCACTAAACAGGCAGCACAGTTCACATTGCAGCAGTTTGTCAGTTATAAAACAACTAGTTGGGCGAAGAGACGTAACAGCTGGACCAGGGGTGCAACAAATAAATTTTCAAAAGGGGGGGGGGGGGCAATATACCTTTTTATAAAGAATCATCGATCCCCCCTATTGAAGCGGGGGGGTCCGGGGGTCCTCCCCCGGGAAAATTTGTATTTCAAGGTGGAAAATGGTGCTATTTAAGCAGTTTTATTATCAAAAATTTGATTACACAGCACTTTCTTTGCCCCCATTTGCCCCCACTTCAAGGTTTCAGAGGGGGGGCAAAATACCCTTGCCCCCCCCTTACCCCTCTGTTGTTGCGCCCCTCAGCTGGACGACAAACGCAGTAATTTCTCGAAGAGGAAATCATCGACATACATCTTCATATCTTGTCTGGAACAGACGGTGAAAGGAAATTTGGTTTTATAACCATGTAGCCAAGTCCATTCTTAGTTTCTTACCTACTGCTCTGGTACATTTGTAGATATGATTTTCCAATTCATTAAACTAAAATCACCCCGTTCACACCCCTTAGGAGTGAAATCTAAAAAAAAAAAAAGGTTAAAATTAAGTTGGTAATCATTTTATATTTAATACCTGTAACTAATAACCAAACTTTTTCTTGATTAGCTTTGGAGCTATAATTAATTAATGCAGCAACATGATACCCCTTTCACGTCATTTTAGGGGTGGAATTTCGTACTTTCATAATGTATAGCGTTTAAGATGGCAAAAGTCCTTACTAAAAAATAAAGTTTCTTAGAAATCAATTTAATATTGTTTAAGTCATGCAAAAAATACAGACGAGCAAACAAAATTGTTTAAAACTTCATTTTAATTTCTAAATACATACATAATATAAAATGTATTTTACCTAATTTGTCATACTTGTTATTTAATGTACATTCTTATTCTCCGAACAGTTTTACTATCAGTACATATGACAAAAATGCAACGCATATTCAGACTGTTAAGAAATGCCACCTCTCAGAATCTTATAATCTCCTGATATCACACTAATAGAAAGAAACTTTGTTGGTACTAACTAATTAATACGCTCGCTCGCCATCATCCTGCCCGACTTAGCTAGCACCAACCTTACAGTACATGCTGGGATTGGCAAAATAATATTCCTTTAAGTTTTTAAAAAGCATTCAAACAGTACTTATGGTTATATTATGAATTTATGTTAGGTAATGTGCAAAAACACGAAATATTAAAGCAGAAACGTGTAGGATTCTATCCACTTTTCTTTTATTTGATTATTCTAGCATCAAGCGGAAACTAATGACCGAGTTTAAACTAAATATTTTGTCAATAACTTACATTATGTGTATTTGTATAATGAAATTCTACTCCTAAGGTAGTCAAAATGGGGTAGGTATGGTTTTATGATAAAAATCATATATCCAAAGTTAATTAGGTTGAAGTTAATATAAATAATATGAAAATTAAATAAACTGCAACATTCAACTACCTTCGAAAATGATTCACGCAATGAGGTTTACATGATTCATGCATTGAGTAAGAATTATTTAAAACATTTTTTTTGTGGACATATGCCATTGATGATTTAACTTGTATGTCATAGATTAGCGGGGGCAGAAAGTATGTGTGTCATTATTCACTTCCAGAAATGTTGGTATTAAAAAATTCACCATTTGATTTATTAGTTTATTTATCACGTTCAGCATTATTTTACAGAATTGTACGTTAAGTTTCGTGTCCGAGTTTCGTGTCATAAGTTTACTTGCAACATGAACGAAATTAGAACATACAAGTTTGCTCGTCCTATAAGGTTAGATGTTCACACATCACTGGCGAGTAGGCCTACTGAAAGATTCACTCACGTTTTTTTTTTTCTTTTCTTTTCGGAAAGTGAAGTTGATATCCGCAATCATTTCAACGGAATTATTTAACGACAGTGAAAAGTTTTTTTTTATGGTGGTTGTATGACTTTGTTCAATTAAACACTATCCAGTCCAGAAACTTAAGTGTTCCATCTGAAATCTTTATATGTTATTGTCAATACATTAGTTGGTCGGTTCCAACTTCAAAGGCGTGTGCACTGTGAAGCCATACACACACGCGTTATTTTTATCATTATGACACTCCGGCCGAAGATTGTCGGTCAAATGCAGACTCACGATTTTTTTTTCCTAGCCTAAGTTAATCTAAGTGTGTAAGGGGAGGGTCCAGGTTAGGGGAAGACCTAAGTGTGTCTCAGGCCGAACCCTAGACACTCTACCATGCGGGCTTTCAACCATGCAGAACAAGGACGCGTGCATCGTGTGCTAATTGGGGTTTATTGGCCAGCCATGGCCGCGATTGGTTGCCTGGCCTAAGAGCTAACTAAAGTGCCCCAGGTAAAAACCGCGTAGGCGCAGGACAAACCCTGGGCCGGGTCACGCTGTATATAGTTGGTGTAAGTATATGAGCGCCAATGGGAACGAACAAATAAGAGCAGAACTCGCACACGGCAGCCAGACGACCTCGGCCGAAGGTCAGGGGCTGGCCTCGATACCCGACAGAGATAGCGGCGTTAGAGCGCGCGACTGTGTCCACCTCCTCCCCCCATGACCTTGAGGCTGGGGCATCGATTGTGACGTCCACCGGAGGTATGCGGAGCCATTAGGTCATCCTGAACGTCCAGCAAGGCCAAAGTATGGTCCGAACTTGAAACTTTTCTGTCCTTGACAGACTCTTCTTCCTTCACCATCCTTCTTGTACTGTACTGAACCTGTCTGCACAGTGCTTGCAATTATTATTTAACCCCGCGTGAATGATCCCAGGTTTTTTTTTTCCCCTATGCATGTACGCTTTCACCTCGGCCCAACTCATATCTAACCCAGGGGAGTTGGTCATGTCATCAATTGCTGCCATGGCTGGCCAATCCCCGCATACATGCTTACCCTCTCTGCATGGCTGAAACCCAGAATGGCTAGACAGTCGAAAAAGATTCGGCCTGGGACGCACATGGAGTTCTTCCTAGACCCAGACCTCACCCAAACATATACGCTTAGTTTTAGTTAGGCTAGGAAACAAGATAATAGTTATTTGCTAGGGCTGCAGAGCAGTGGCACGTAGTTTTAATACACGGGCAGGGGTGGGGTGGGAATGAATATTATCGACAATTTTTGTCACTGTGTGTAAAAAAAAAAATAAGTATAGTACCTAACATTTTTTCAGAATTTTTTTTTTTTTTTTTTTTTTTTTTTTTTTTTCCAATTTGTAAGGAAGGAATTTTCCGATATCCACACTCAACACCCACCCCCACCTAGTTCGGTCCCTAAAGATATCTTGTTGGATTTTAGAAAAAAAATTTCTTTCTAAATTTTAGATGTTAATGTAACTTAAATAGTAAATTTGTATGCATTAACAATCTGTGTGAACTGAAAATTAAATTATTGCGAGTAACCACGGTAAAATAAGTAATCTGGCAAAGATTTTTATCATAAATATTTGCTTGACATTTTACAAACGGCAGACAAAGTGTAAAATATAACAGGTGCAAAAAATTACAAACTGAGCGTAAAAATACCAAACAAACCCAAAATAATGACAAGAAAATACAATAACTCGCAGATCGAGTTCACTAAATTCGTGTCGACGAGGAACTTTGTGTTCTAATTACCTAATATATATATATATATATATATATATATATATATATATATATATATATATATATATTCATAAATTTCGTTATTAAACTGTTTTTTCGTGATATATACTACAGCATGGTCCTTTAGACATGCAGGGAGCCACTAGGAAGTGAAGTTATGGTTATAAACTTACTTTATTTCCATGCACCCGTTAATGAATAAAAGGCTTACCTCATGTCGCATTACATTTAAAAAAACTGTGACACAAGTAAAATAATTACTGTAAAGATATTTTGTGAACATAAATTACAATCAGGACGAATATACAATCTGGAAAACGCCACACTTTAACCAGTACACAAAGACCGTCGCAATTTTTAAAGAGTCTTATACAAACAAGGAAGCTTGAACGTGTATAGACCGATCGTCATTTTGCACGTTGTCTTCCAAAGAGGCAGCTATTCAGAGAACTTTCATGATAAAATTATATAATAGGCCTATTAAATCTCAGACATAGCTCAATTATGATATTAAAATATCTATTGTTAGATAAACAACGTTATGGTTTGATCTTTTGTCTCCTTTTATTTTTAACACAGATGTTTTCGGTGTTATCAGTTATTAATAAATGCTTTTTTTTATTAATAGGGTGTCATATCAACATATAAATCTTAGTAATTTTTAGACCAAATAATTGTTATTTTAACTGAAACAAGCTTAGTTATTTCGAAATAAAATATTTTCCAATAATAATGTCTGCGGTATATTTACTGCGAAACCAACATACCTCGACGTACATCATACGTTATCAGAGTTATTAATAGTAAAATTAAGTAATAAGAATTTTCAGTCAGGGAATATATTTGACTTTTATATTACATTGATCAGTTTTAAGTGATTTTGGTAAAGTTTTGTATAAATTTATTCTGCTTTGTTTAAAGGCTTAGGTATACAACATCTCACAGTAAAACCCATAAAATCTCGCTATTACCGTTAGTATACTAAAACCTCTATATGAAATAGAACGAGGGAATTGTGCTCAAATGTATTTGTTGAGAGGTACCTACTGGAATTGTATTTAATTTAAAAATCGTAGATTGTAGGATTCAGGGCGAGGCTCCTGTGAAAACCAGAGCTAGGGTTGGTAGGCTGTACTTCGGAGTCCAAGGGCGCAGCAAATCTGTGGGCTTCGCGTAGTCAGAGAGTTGTACGCTTGTGCTGGCATGTTGTATACTGCCTGTGCGCGAGCGACAAGCAGAAAACTTTAGAGTATACAAAAACGTTTTCCATAGAACATGGTTTGACAGTCACAGTTTTGCCAGCAGAAGCGAAGAGCTCCTTAGTTCCCGGGGTCAGACGACTCTAGGCGCGCACAGAGGAGTCTGCGAGGCGACGGGAGACACCCGCTGGTTGGACGGAGGTCAAGACGGCCTGGCCGCGAGGCGGGGCGGCTGCCTGTAGCGCTCGGCGCCCAACTCGTCCCGCGGGCCCCAGTCCCCGCCACACGCCGCCGCCGACGTCGGTATCTCGCTGACGGTCTGCGCGAAGCGCACCACCTTGCCCCGGGCGTGGCGCGCGCGCCTCTGCTCGGCGCTGTCGCACACCCTCGCCGTGTCCTGGTCGTCGCCCGCCGACGTGAGGCTGTCGCTGAGGTGCAGGTCGCCCTCGGCGGGCGGCGGCGGCTCGGGGCCGAACAGCGGCGGCGCCGGCTGCGCGCTCCTGCGGCCCGCGGCGGGCGCCGTCACGACGGCCAGGTCGCAGAACTCGCACGCGAACCCCGGCTCGGCGGCCGGCGGCCCGCGGGGCGCGCGCACCACGCGCAGGTGCAGGCCCTCCGACGTGGCGAACAGCACGGGCGTGCGGTAGTGCGCGGCGCGCGCGTACCGCGAGGCGGGCGCCCGGCCCAGCTGCGCCACGCCGTTGTCTCCGGCGCGCGCGCACAGCGCCGCCTCGCAGCGCTTCCTCGCCTCCTTGAGCAGCGCCAGCCCCGCGGCGGCCGCGGCGCTCGGGAACACGTGGCGCGCCCAGAGGCCCGCCGCGTCGCGCGCGCCCGTCGACACAGGCAGCCAGCCGTCGGCGGGAGCGCCCCTCGCGAGCAGGGGCGGCAGCGACGCCAGCGCCGCGGCGGGCGCCACCAGCAGCAGGTACTGCGCGCCGACCGCCGCCGCCAGCAGGTGCAGCCTGGTCTCCTCGCCGGGGGGCGGGGCGGCGGCGGGCACGCCCCTCTGCGAGCCGCGCTGCAGCGCCGCCGCCTCCAGCCGCCGCCGGCGCCGGCGGGCCCTGGCCGCGTGGCTCGCCATGGACCCCAGCGCGCCGGCGGTGAGCGCCCACGGCAGCACGAGCCCCAGCGCGCCCAGCAGTGCCGGGTACAGCAGGCCGTCGGAGGGGCGAAGCGCCATGCCGCAGGAGAGCCTTGCGACAGTCACAGTCCCTCTTCTTAGTAGGCCCTATCTCTAGCTTCTGTGCAGTTGTAGTTACGTCCGAACACACACAGTTTCTATCACAAGTGTATTTGCAACATGAGAACACACGTTACTTGAGGTTAGATGTTACGCCTCCCTGAGCACTGAGGTAATGTGGGCGTGGCGGGACTCGAGAACAGACAAGTTATGAGGATCTCTCCTCCTTTTTTGATAACCCGGCCTTCATATCCTATAAGGATGTCCAGGCTGGGGCCCCCATGGGCATGGATGCGGATACGCCGCATACGCAACCAGGAAGAGCGTTAGAGCTCTTAGCTATACACAGAGGCTGAGGCTACTCTCGAGAGCGGACAGCACCCGGTGCGCCGGCGGGCGGAGCTCACCTCTCTCGTATCGGCCTGGCCGCCACGACGCCGCCGACGGCCAGAGGCAGCACGAGCGCCGCGGGGCAGCCCCACACCAGGAGCAGCCAGCACCGGGTCCTCCACCTCTTGCAGCCGCTCCGCAGGCCCCGGAGGACCGCGGCCCTCTGCACGGCCAGGGCCGCCACGACCACGCCCTCGACGATCTGCACCACGCACCCCGGCTCTCGTCCACGTGACGTCCCTCCGACTGACCCGGCGACCAGACACTCGTCAACTAAACAGTGCATCCGATAAAGATCACGGGCTTTCGCGGCAACTGTCCGGAGTTTCTTGGCTTCTGATGGGTGGTAGGCACCTGCTCCCTGATGATGAAAGCTCCGACGTCTACCGAAACATCGGTAATATCTTTGCCTTCGACGCGGCTACAACCCAGAAGCCAAGCAAACTCCAACTCCAACGATAACGATATTTTAATGTCGTTTTATTCTGTAGTGTAATAAATAGAATACGCGATATGTCGTTAAGAAACGAAACATTATATCTTAAACATAGGTATAATTTATATATATATATATATAAAAAACAAAGATCAATCACCACGTAACAGTATTGTTGCTAGGCGGCCAGAGATGGCTGACCGGGCTTATATTGGGGGTTACCCCGACGAAACACAGGTAACGCCCATCACTCCCCTTGTTACTGCGAGTACTAGCACCTTCTATTAGAGGGCCTCTTCAGGAGCCGTGAAGTCTCTCCTATCTCTCTCTCTCCCTCTCCCTCTCTCCCTCTCCCTCATCTCTCTCTCGGGTTCGGCAGGTCCCCTGGGATAGCCTACGTTGCGTCAAGTAGCGTAACTAAGACGCCATTTTGCTCGCAGCTCCAACTGTTTAGTCGGGGACTATGAGGACGAAAAACTCAGTTGCATAGTTTCCCTTCCTGACGTGAGTCACAGAAACTGAGATGCTTTGCCTGCGATTATTCACTGTGCATTTTCTGGACGAAAAGATCAACGTACAAGAAACAGCGCTTATGCATAGTTGGATGAAGAATATAGAAGTGAAAATAAATTAATTCAAGAAGAAGCTAATATGAAGATAAAGATTAGATGCAAACATTAAACAACAGGCAATTATTTGGGGAATGGCATCAGACAAGAAAAAAACATCATGAATTATACAATAGATAAAGTTTATATTAGTATGAAAAACTATACTCCAGTCATTCATATTGTTACGAACGTTAGCAGGGCTGCGGCGCGCAGGTGCAGCGCTAGCTGGCTGACAGGTGGTCACTGCAACATGAGACATGCTGCGCGCACCTGGGTCACCGTTTCCCCCCTCCTTCCCTAGGCTCCCCGCGCGGCGCTGATAGTTTGACATCCGAAACCTGACAGCTGCGGAGTTACGCGAAATCGCCGACACGTGTTTCGAGAGATTTCGGCCGTCGGGTCGGCGCGAAATGACGCGACAGGCCCCGGCCGCGCTCGTGAGTTCTAGAAATGGCGTCTGTGATATATAAGACGAGGACGCCCGGCCTCAGGGGCAGTTCAGTGGAGTCGGAAGTGCTCTCCCGCGGAGGAGTTTCCGGGCGATAGAGCGGCGAAGTCCCTGGACGAAGGTTCCAGGGCGAAGAGTTCAGTTCCGGGCGATAGTGTCGCGGGCGCGGCGGAGTCCCGAGCGAATTTCCGAGCGAGGCGTCGAGCGGATCCTCGGCGAAGGCAAGTGCGTCGGCGGCGGCGGAGTGCGGCGACGGAGTCCCGCGGCGGAGTTCCACGAGGGGTTCTGCAGCGAGAGGTGCGGCCCAGCGAGGTGTACGGATTGTAAGAAACGAGTGACTAGGGAAGCAATATTATTTGTAAGTGCGATTGATTATTTGGAATTTTTTGATTATTTGCTAGTAATGTAAACAGTGGCAATAAATAAAACGGTGTGTGTAATAAAATCTTTAATTGGGCTATCCCTTTTACGAACCCGGTAAGTCGTAACAATATCCATCCCAGCATTCATTTCTAGTAGCGAATGTGTAAATGGAAACACATTAATTTGATTCATTTGTTTTGCTTGTGACACCTTCACCTCGCAGCCCACGTCAGCCCCAGGTCCCAGGACCCAGGTGACAGCGACTCACCACGACGTAGTGGCCGAGCGCGGCATTGGCGCGGCAATGTGCGCCCCGTACACCACGCCAGCCCCAGGTCGCAGCGACTCACCACGACGTAGTGGCCGAGCGCGGCGCTGGCGCGGCAGAAGGCCCGGGCGCGCGCCTCTCCGCCGGCGGGCACCCCCAGGTGCAGCAGCACCAGCACGGCGGCCGACGACGAGGCGTCGAGCGCGCAGTCCAGCAGGCACGCGCACGACAGCTGCGCCAGCAGGAGGCGCGCGGGCCCCGCGCCACGCAGCTGCGGAGACGACAGCCCCAACAGCAGCGCCGCGTTTAGGCAGGTACCCAGGGTCAGCAGCAGCACCAGGAAGAACCCCGCGGCGGTTGGGGGAGACGGCTCGCTCCGCACCAGCACCACGGCTCCGTCCTTGATGACCAGCGTGTACTGGTCGTCCGCCATTGCGCCTCAGCTGCGTCGGCGGCGCATTCTGTCGGCGCGTCGCATCTGAGAACCCGCGAGTGCGTGCAGTCTTTTTGCCGTGTCGGTACATGAAAACGAGAAAGACCCATCATGCCCCTTTCCCAAAATTGTAGCAAAACAATTATTGTTGGTTAAAATTAAGTCCAACCCTAATTCCTCGCAGATGAGTTGTTATCACGCCGCACTTCAACGATACTCAGTACAAACACAAATTTTTAGCATATTAGGCTTCATACAGCTACAGATTGTTTTGCCATCCAATTGCTAACCAGATGACTCAACTTCAGAAAAGTCTCCCAACTCCATCGACTAAACCTCCTTGTGTGCACACACACACACACACACACTATTAATCATTTCATGTCGACTTTCCCGGGCTCCCATGCTCAAGTTTAGCTAGTTCATGCGTTCGGTTGGTTCTAAAAAATTATATTGTCAGCTTTTACAAAAAAAGAATCAAGCGACATTATTTTTGAGTGCATAAGAAACACATAAATTTTTTTTTTTTTTTTATAAAGAGAACCAAGCTCCTTTTACCCTGTGCTTCCATCTGCAATTTACTGTACCAACCACCATCTAGCTAGTTTTTGTACAACAATACCGTGACTTTACATCCTTTTTTCTCATTTTCATGCTCATAATACATATTCTCCTTATAAATTCTTAAGAGGCTTACTAGTGCAGCGGTAGAGAGTACGTGCTTGGTAAACTAAAGAGGAAAGGTTAAATTCTCGTATCTGGATTTTTAAAACATTTAAATTACATTATGATATAATAATGTTGAATCAGCTCAATAAGGTTTTTTTTTGTTTGTTTGTAGGAAGTGTTTACAGACTTATTTCAGTCATTCAAGCAAAAACAATAATACACATTATACTTAGTGTTATATTATGTGTTTTAAAATGTAAGTTGTTTACATGTCACTGGCGAGTACTAAACTACTTTCTCACATTTTTTGCACAGTTTTTAATTTCATGGTTCCTAAACACAAAAAAAAAACATTTAAAATATTATCCCGTATTTCTGCACAAATAACTCCTTAATGCTACATTAAAAAAAAAAGATAGAAAATGTCAGTCGAGTTCATTAATGGGCAGAATATGTATGTGGGGGTAAACACATTTATATTTAAAAAAATATGACATCCGTTTACAGTCATCAGCGTAGTACTAAATATTTTGTTTGAAACGTATTTTTTAACTTCAAACAATTAGCTCAAGCAGTTGTACTAAATATGGCCTTTTTTGTTCCAACGCAACTTTTAAAATAATGAACTTCGAAATCTACCTGCAAGTATAGGCCGGGCTGAGAGTGTTTATTTTCTTTGTAGTATATTTTCTCGTGACAAATTGGCCTGTATTTCATTCCAGCTAATATAAATACTTTTTAACTATTATTAAGTTTCTTTTGTCAGTAAGGTATTAAAATAGTGAACACCATGTCCTTACATGTCTCCATTCGGGACAAGCATAATTTAGGTTATGTTTAAGTCTCGTTCTCTCTCGCCATGTTCTTTACGCCGCATTTTAAGTTTCGTCAAAAATATAAACATTTTAATAATAATACAATTTAATTTTAAAATAATATAATATATAATATAATAATATTAAAAATTATAAAATACTATATAATAAATATGAAATATATTATAAGATTATAATGAATTTTATATTTATAATATTTACTGTTATCTAATAGCAGGAAAAAAATTACGCGTGTTCAGGATTAATATTACTCGCACTACATTTTACAGATAGCAAATAACGTTTATTAAATATCTGGTAAGAAAAGGTGAGACCCAACAACAAATGAAAAAGAGGAACCGGAATAAATTTCCAGGATAATCCCTTAATTATTATAAGTAACGACAATAAAATAAAATAACCAACATTGTGTGATATCGGGACCTAAGGGAAAATTTTCTGCAAATTTTTTTGACAGAAATGACTGTACAAACCGATCTCAAAATGTTCATATCATTATTTTGTGAAAGTGAGTGTGTTTGGTGCGAGAATACAAAAAGGTGTCATACTTTGCAGAGATACTACACTGTAAATTGTTTTGTAGATGTAACTGAAACAATCATGTAAACTTACAAAATTATTTGTAAATTTGTACATTTACATGAAAGCAACTGTATCGCTACAAAAAAATAATGTTCGCAGTTATACTGGGTTCGGATTCTGGTCCGAACATTTATGCTTTACATATGTTGTCCCTGTACCTACATTAGTTCAAGGTTCAAGTTATTTGTAGACAGTTTACTGAATAGCTTTCCAAAATTAACTGCACACTTTAATTAGCGTAATAAATCAAAATAAAGTACAATTGTTTACATTCGTTTATATTTTCAATTGTTTAAAAAAAATGTGTGCATGTTTAAAACATCAATTAAAATTAAATATTATTATACGCTAATTTTCGTAAGAGCAACAGGAATTTTTTTTCTCGAAACGTATTTTATAATACAAAAATAACCGTATCCTATTGTTGTACAAATTTACAAGAACTTTTCTTGTAGTATTACAAATTATTCCTTGGCAACTAATTTCCAAAGGAATTTTAGTAAAAACACAAAAAATTTAATATAATTTCTGTGTACGTACTGTCGTCGCGAAGATGCGAGCGAGGTGTTGTCTGATTGGCCGCGTTGGTCCAGCAGACGTCTCGTCGCTATCGAAGCCGCCACGCCGACGCCATTTCGCTGCTCGCGCCTCCCGACAGTCTTCTGTTCTCTTTATTTTCTCCGGTGAAATTCAGCGAGGCTACGGGTGGGTGTGATTGAACAGTAGGAGGAGGGGAAAGAATACGGACTGGACATTCTACGGACAATGGTGGTTGAAAGGGGGAGAGGGGGGAAGCAAAACGCGCGCACGCCAACGTGCGTTCCGCGGCGGTCGTCGATGGCTGTTGTGGCCCGGCGTGGCCATGGAGACACGGCCGACAATCGATTAATCGTATCGAGCGCCCGGCCGAGACGAGGTTGTCGAGCTGCGCACGTCAACAGGCGATTATCAGAATAGTTTTGTATTGCGCATTTCAAAATACACTTTTCTGCAGAAAATACCCCCCCCCCCCCCAGAGGGCATAATAAAGAGAAATTTATCGTGTGTGTGTGTGTTTTTTTTTTAACTTCAAAAACAGTCATCTACATACACTTCAATTAATTTTAACGTGTCGTGTGCATAACGTATCTTTCCACTGATGATTAGTGTCAGTTATGTAGTGGCAACATTGCAAACAATACTCTCACAGTCACGATTTACGTGTATTTTTGACAGAATGAACGACCTAACTTCCTCGCTTTCACTCGTGTTAAATTACAATAAAATATGTTTGAGCTAGCATTTTAGAGAATTAAAAAAATATATATTTAACGTTTTGCTTGAACACCAAAAAAATTACCTTTAATATTTTGCGTTTATATTCCGCGTAGCACGTTTTACAATTAAAAGTGGAAAATGTATATGTTAATGTAAGGCTACGACTTTTAGATTTTTTTTATTTTCTCTTCTTTACTATTGTTCAAATGCTATTTATGAAATTTTAACATGATTCTTCCATTCCATTTGTTGTTCTGTCATTAATATCTTCAAAAAACATTTACTTAGTATAATGAGTATAAATATAGTTATGCAAATGATACTAATTACGAACACTTGCGCAACTTTTTGCATCCAACATATTACACTTAGTGTATATCTGTCGAAAATATTGGTGAAAGAAAAACAAATGCAAGGGAGTTATCATATTAAAATTTCAGAAATAGCTCTTAAACAATGATGAGCAGGAACGTAACTATAAGAGGACAGACGAGGCTTGTGCCCCTGACGTCACATTTAAGGGGGGGGGGGACGCTAAACTGGCAGAGTAATGTTTTAATATAGATACTTTAATATTGTAGTCTTATAAGATAGAAAAATATGTTGGAGGGCAGATGAACGGAATTATTTGTATTGAAATATACATACGTGTATATCGTCAAAAATTTAAAAACTGGTATTTTTCGCGTACTATCCAACTTTCGATGTATTCAAAATGAAATGACTGCAAACAAGTTATTTATTTACCATCTAAGTTGAATCAAAAATATTTGGAATAGTGGAATTAATACGTGGTGAATTAATATGAGATGAACTTGAGGGAAGAGGGTTGGTGGATGTGGAAACGTTTATGCCTGTAACAACACATAATACCACTCAAGCTTTCCCGATATTAAAGAGACAAATTAATAGTGAAATATACAGTGACATCTCTTTGCGTCCCATTAAAATCACTGCAGTGCTTCGATAGTGGTACTCACTATTCATATTTATTTTTGCATCAGTCGCGTAGGTCAGCAAAAATCTGTGGAATTGTGTTGGATTTTAATTCACTTGGATTATGTGCCAACTTCTTGGAGAAGAGATTTTGAACCTTCTTAACACAATGGTGACCTGAATATCGGGACGTGGCCAGAAGTGGATCCAGGAATTGTTAACAGGGATTATTTTTTCTAATAAAATACGTTTGATGTCATAAGGAAGAAACCAATCAGCAATCTGGACATTTGCTGTTATAATGCTGTAACGTATTGTTACGACTTAGATATGTGGGGAGAACTGGGTTCGTAAGGAATGTCCCAATTAGGTTTTATTACAATTTTATTAATGACTAATATTTACATTGATAATAAATAATAGTACTTAAAATTTTCCGATCAGAAATCACTGGCACTTAAAAATGTTTATTCTCAAGCCACTTAATGTCTGTCAAGTTCCGCAGTTTGCACTCCTCGCTGGAGCCTGTTGCATTGATCGTATAAAAAATTATTTACCTTCAATGATTTCTGCACAGAAGAATAAATTTTTATTTTTTCAAAAGTATTATTCTTAGTATAATTTTGCCTTTTTCAAACTTGGGGAATATATATTTTTTTCATGGGCAAAGCAATTTAAAGAATTTTTGTTCATGTGGTGTACTTTTGGCTGCCTTTGATTGGAAAAAAACCCAGCAGTTTTTTTTGTTTTGGTTTTTTAGTGTGGCAACAAGGCAAACTGAGAGTTTACTCAACAGTGTGGGATCACCGATTTGTGTCGTCTATCAATCTTACTGTTCAGGCCCTGGCTTGAAAATCTGGTTTAGGCCCTTGTTATTGTGTTTTCTTTCCTAAACTTGCAATAATTTGTGTTTTTAGAACTGTCCTTGAGGGTGGGCTATCCTTGTAAACGCAAAAATCATTTTCCAATAACTATCAGTATTGTTGTTACAAAATTGCCCTCAGTGTTTGTTATAATATGAATCAATTTTGTCTGCTCATACACATATGCATTTTCTCTTACTCTTGAGTTGAGACCCTTGTTTCCTTCTCCTCCAAAGTAAGGGGTAACAAGAAAAAAAATTATGAATAGAGTGGAGAAAAGCAAAAAAGCATAATGCTATTTGTTCTTTTCCAAGTGTGCTTATGGAAGCTCATCTGAAGGGTAAACCTGTGGAGCAACACATTACATCAACGGCATTCAGAATAGGAGTCAGACGTTATTCTTAGACATGAAAATTATACGTCCGAGAAGTGTAATGAAATTATTACTCATTGGTACTATAAAACACCTTTATTTCAATGATACAAAATCTATTCTAGAAGGTAACAAGTAATGCAACTTTACCAAAAAAAAGATTAATATTTATACACATTCGTACACAGGATTTTACTTGTAATTTCATCACAAGTGTATTTTGGTTTATTATTTTGATAATTGTGACCTACAAGCTAAGAAAAAAAATATGTACAGTTATTAAAACGTCTGCTAATCTAGCAGCGCACGTTTAGTCATAAAACTGACTACTACAAAGAAAGTGTCACGTTTGTTAGTAAAAAAAATCCTAAGCTAAATGTTTATACGCAAACATGATGATTTGATTGAAACCACTGGCCGTAAAAAGGGGCAGCTTTATCGTAGCCTCTGCTCAGCAGAACATGTCCCATGGTCGTATATTGCGACTATACAGGTTTTCCAGTGCTTCGTTTAACTTGCGTGACGTCAGAAGTTTCCATTTCTTTGATGTTTATGCCTAAGGAACGACTCAGCAATCGTCTGAAAAAAACAACAGAATCAACAGGTTGAGGTATGTGATGTAGCCTACAGTGGTGTCACAGTGCATCCAAATTACTAGTGTTGGCATTGAAGGTGCTAGTATCCTAAATAATTTTGCTTCTAATATTTAATATATTTGCACAAGATTTTAAATGAAATGTAATAACCATATTTGATTATTTATAAAAGCCTTTTTAAAAGAAACAAGTCCTTATTTAGAAGTTTCTAATTAACATAATCGAAAAATTTTATGTCAGTCGTAGCATGTACTAAAAGCATGGTATTGTGTGAAATACTGTTTTGTATTAACCGTTCGTATTTAACCTTCATCTTGAAATTCTATTTTTCATATATCAATATAATACAAACAATAGAGATAATGATTGTTGTTTGCTGATGCTTTGTATATTTTATTGAAACGTTAGAGTGGATTAAACAGTATTATATTTAATATTTTTAGCCCTAGTTAACGAATGTCCAAAGAAACCACTACTTTGGTGATGGCCCGCAGGGTGAATCGGATCCCCCAGCTATCGCCAGAGAGATATGGCCACGGAGTCACCGAATAGTACTTGGCGAATGATTCTGCAATGACCACCTATTGCCTTTCGTATTCTGGCTGTGAAGGGACAAGTGGAAAATCGCTGAACCGGCTGGGAAGTAAACCCAAGACCTTAAATTCCAAAAGCTCCGGACATTTTTTTCCCCAGTGATTTCGTCATGTGCATGGTGTCTTTTAAACAAACACATTATTTAACCAGGGACTCGAAATCGGAACCTCGCGTACATCCAACTGCGCTCTTAAGTTAACAGGTTGTGCAAACCCCTTTAAGAGCCTTATAATTAACAACTTTCAGACCAGCACAGTTACATTTGAGTCATTCTAGATAAAAAAATTGTAAACTCTTTTTTAACACTTGCACCAATATTAGAAAAAGTAGAACACTAGTTATTTCGTGTAAAAAATTCACTGAAGAATCAATATGACAAGTATGTCACTTTAAATGGTGCTACGGTTGCTGAAATTACTTTACAATAAACTATTTTTAGGTAAATTTCGTTTTTAAAACATTGTCTTCATTCATAAAAGATTTTTGTTTTACCCAACAAATATGAAACCATTTTTTTTTTTTTAAATACCGTACTTGCTTCACCAAAATAGTCTCATTTTGAATTCCGCATGGTGCACTTATACAATGAAATCAATAGTAATGTGGTTAAAAAGAAAACACACGGTGTTCTTGTATATAATCTCAAGTCTTCAATATTACAACAATTAGTATTTTGTATAGCTCAGGTTTATTTGAGGACATAATTACAAATATAGTTATATCTTAATTAAGATATACAATTTTATTAGTTAAACAGACATAAATCAAACTTTGTCCAACAAACGGGAACACAAAATACACAATTTACAGTACTATGTTGATATCATTATTCAGATCCACCAAATCATATATAGGCCTACGATAACTGATAATAACACAACTTGGACGAGATTTTATAACCAAAAAAAAATACGAGCTGCGTCCGCCATGGGTCGCATTTCCGACAGTTCTGTTGGCAAATAAGCCGTTCGATGTTGGACTCAAAATTTTTTACTGTGCATACATCTGATGTAAAGATTTTTTTTGAAGGGGTTATTGTTCTCTCAGCTAAAACATGTTTTTTATATTTAATTAATTTTTGCCAAATAATATTTTATATACTTAGAAGTTGTGGTGATGTAAACAGAATGGTATTTAATTGTAAATTCGGAATTACAATTTAAACATACATAGTAAATAATCGGTTTAATTTTTTTCATGGATTCCAGTGGAATAAAGAAATTAAAATAATTGAGGGAAGAATGTGTTGCATCAGTTATGAAATGCACCCAGCAGATTGCATGGGGAGACACGAAGTGCCGTCAGACACTCGTGCAGGTTGCAAGGCGGGTTGCAGACCACAGGGGCGGTGTCTCACCTGGCCGGCTACAGCAGGCGCCTGCGCACCAGGCGCTTGTAGCCTCGCCGGGGCGGAGGGGCGAGCGAGCCACGGGCTGTCGACGGCGCGTAGGGGGCGGCGGGCAGCGCAGGGGGCGGTCCGTACAGGGGCGGCGGCGGGCTCGGCGGCGGGGGCCCGTACTCGGGCCGAGGCGGGGGCGGGGGCTGAGGAGGGCCGTACTCGGATGGCAGGGAAGGCGGTGGTTCGTAGGTTGGCAATGGAAGAAGTGGAGGAGGAGGAGGCGGAGGAGGAGGCGGAGGAGACGCTGACCGAGGAGGGCCGTATGAGGATGGTGGTGGTGGTGGAAGAGGGGAAGATGGTGGTCCGTAAGAGGGCAGTTGAAGGAGTGGAGGAGGTGGTGGAGATGGTGGAGGAGACACTGACCTAGGAGGGCCGTATGAAGATGGTGGTGGTGGAGGAGGCCCTTCGCTAGGAAGAGGGGAAGATGGTGGTCCGTAAGAGGGCAATGGAAGGAGCGGAGGAGGTGGTGGTGGAGATGGCGGAGGTGAAGGTGGTGAATCTTCAGATGGAGGTCCATAAGTTTCGAATGGTAGAGGTGGCGAAGGAAAAGGTCCTGGTTTTGGAGGTCCATAAGCATGGAATGGAACATGTGAAGGCGTGGCAGGTGATGGATTAAGAGGTGAAGCGAATGGTGATGCTGGAGGGGGTTGGATTAAAGAAGTTGGCGGAGGTGGTGGTGAGTCAGCTTGTGAGTAATGTAATTTGTATATAGGTAAAGAAGCAGCTGGTTGGCTTGATTGTAATGGGAGTCCATAAGCCTGAGTCGGCTTACTAACTGGCGCAGATCGTTTGAATGTATTTTGAGTTCTCAGTGGTGAAGGAAGTCCATATGTAGAAGAGAGAGGTAACGAAGGATGTGTAATTGAATGTGGTGGTGGTGGTGGTGAAGATAAATTAAGTGGTAAAGGTACTGTACGAGAAAGTGATGGAGCAATATGATTCAGTGACAATGGTCTAGTGACATTTCCAGATTGAGATGGAGTGTTATGTGCAGGAGTTCCATACATATATGCTGGACGAGAAGGTTGTGTTGATGGTGGTGGAGGTGAGGGAGATGGTGAAATTATTTTTGGAGGAACTGGTGGAGAGTCTTGAAGAGGAAGTCCATATGTATGTTTTGGTTGTGGAGGAGGTGGAGGAGGTGGTGAAACTATTTTTGGAGGAACTGGTGGAGAGTCTTGAAGAGGAAGACCATATGTATGTGTTGGTTGTGGAGGAGGCGGTGAAACTATTTTTGGAGGAACTGGTGGAGAGTCTTGAAGAGGAGGCCCATATGTATATGTTGGGCGAGCATGTTGTGTGACTGGTGGTGGAGGTGAAAGAGGGTGTGAAATTATTGTTGAAGGAACCATTGGAGAATCTTGAAGAGGAGGCCCATATGTATGTGTTGGTGGTGGTGATGGTGGTGAAATTATTGTTGGAGAAACTTGTGGAGAGTCTTGAAGAGGAGGCCCATATTTATGTGCTGGTAGTTGTGGTGGTGGTGGAGGAGGCGGAGGAGGTGGTGAAATTATGTTTGGAGGAATTGTTGGAGAGTCTTGAAGAGGTGGCCCATATGCATGAGTTGGTGGTGATGGAGGCGGAGGAGATGGTGAAATTATTTTTGGAAGAACCGGTGGAAAGTCTTGAAGAGGTGGCCCATATGTATGTGTTGGTTGTGGAGGAGGTGGAGGAGGTGGTGAAACTATTTTTGGAGGAACTGGTGGAGAGTCTTGAAGAAGTGGCCGATATGTAAATGTTGGGCGAGAAGGTTGTGCTATTGTTGGTGATGGCTTAGGGAGAGACGAAGGAGATGGTGAAATTATTATTGTACAACCTGGGGGAGGAGAAGGTATTGAGGATGGTCCTGAGACTATTTGGGATTCAGGTGGAGTGGCTTGTAAAGTATGTTTAGGGCGAAAAGATGGCGTTGATGCTGGTTGTGAAAGGGATGTTGGTACTGGAGAATCATATGTTTGTGAGGGTACGTCATTTAGAGATGTCTCCTCGATGGAAGGTGGGTATTCCGCCATCACCATAGACGTGACTATGAATATCAGCAATTTCTGCAACAGAATACGTCCACAAAACTTTCTTGTGGCACAACACTCCTCTATAGTTGTAATAATGAAGATTTAGATTTTCTATTTTGTAACTGTACAGACTGATATGAGCTTTGCAATGAGAGTTTATGACTCGTAGATTAATGTTGGACTGAATCGAAAGGAATTATATATAAGAATAAGTACAGAGGAAAATCATTTTCTGTTGATCCTCTTTTTTCATACTTTCAGTTGTTTCAGCCTTAGGTTTTATGTGACAACAAAAGTAATGCGACTCTTAAAACATTCATCTGTGTGTGCAGACTGAATTCCAGGAAAGATAGGAAAAAGTAAAAAAAAAAAAAGAAGCCTTTTTTGCAGTTTTATAAGTCCGAATAGCAACATTTTTATCCACTCATTTATTTTCAATATTAATAGCAAAATACTTTCGGTACGGGTATAGAAAGTTAATTATAAAAAATATCGGGATTAGGGGAGGGTGGGGTAATGGCCCGCACCTCGTTTTCCTAATCACAGACAATTTGAGGCAAATGGACATAGTGCTTTGCTCTAGGGAGAGCGGAGAGGACTTCTTGGAAGTTTGTTTCATGTCGCTACGTTGACTGGTGTTCGAGTGGGGTGCTTTTAAAGGAAAAACAATGTATGTAATCTAATGTTTCTCAACACTTCCATGCTACGTAGTTAGAAAAAAAATTTAAATGTTTTAGTTGATAAATATTTTTTCAAATATCTTTGAACAGTAGCGTATCTTTTGAGACCAGAATCGCTTACACATGTATCCATTAGTATGTGCTATTAATCTGTACGGCAAAATGGTTGACGACGGGGTAACAGTCCGCATTGCGTGGGGCATTACCCCATTCTTATTTTAATGAAGTCTAATAACTCTGTATTTGGTTTCATGGCACATATTTTCTGTAAAGTAGTTGTGAACTATTGATTTGAAGCAAAAGTAAAAAGAAAAAGAATGTTGTTAGCAAATGTACTTTTAGAACTTTTTTTTGCCATTTTTATTTTTATGTGTTATGCTTGTAAATATTTTGCCAAAAATAATTTTTTTTTTCATTTTACACGATGGTTATGTTAAAATATGATTTTTTTCAATTATTTACATTTTTTCTAAAAAAAAATTTTTGTTTAACTCGCTGGATTCACCCCTCTAAAATATAATGAATCGGGTTAGCAGAACTTATTTTTTTTTTGGCACATTGGTTTCCATTTTAAGTACCCTTCAAACTTGAATAAATTCCAGAAAATTTTAGTTTTGAAAAATTAATATTATTTGCAATTGTGTGTATTTTATATGGGAAAACCACATAAGCGGCATTACCCCGCAGGGGTGGGCAATGGCCCGCAGTGTCGACTTTTATCTTTTGTTGTATTGTTTTATATTATGTGTCATGTGGCTAATGATTATGAAACGAACATGTAACGAAAGGCGTATAGTAAACATAATCGACTTCACCGACCGAAGATATCTACTTTTTATATTTGTATTTGACGAATTATATTAAGTGCGGGCCATTTCCCCGCTCTCACCTATTACAAAAAATAAATTTCTTTATAATGTTATAATGTGAACACAAAATTTTATTTTACCCCAGAACATTCCACAACAACTTGAGTTGCTTGTGAGTTTGCTGTCAACATCAATTTACCTGTAAACATTTTATTGTCCTCAAAAATTATATTTTACTAAGTAGTAGAGATTTTCACTTTAAGTAACGTTTGGAAGGATCACATACAGAAGCTAAAGTAATATTATTTCCAGGCGTACATTTATTTGTATGTAACTCTTTATTTTCCCTTTAAAATCTATACTAATAATAAAACTGTTCGGGGTAGACATACAATACAAAAAAGACTATTATAAATGACTATTTGAATCATTAAAACACAACATTTTTTTCTTAAATTTTAGTCTGTTTATTCGAGTGTTTTATTTGTTGTGTTAGAATTAAATAAACTACTGAAAGGATTTAGATTTTTTTTAAATTTTATTTAGGTCTTTGACTAACTTGAACACGAGGTTGTATACAATTATAAATTTTCATCTATAAGGGGGTGAAAAGACAGTAAATATTGTTTTACAATAAAAAATCATATCTGTGAAATAATCAAGTAAAAGTAAATAGATTTGGTACTGTATGTGTGAAAAACATACTAAAAGTACTATCTCCTTATGTTTTGCGAAATTCTACCCCCAAGAGGTCAGTTTGGTTAAAAAAAAAAAAAAAAAAAAAAACACTATAAAGTATTTTATGGATCAGTAGGTAAGAAACTGAAAAATTATGTCACTCATATGCAGTTACGTACATGCGTTTACTGTTTATTCAACAAAATTCGACCGTTTAAAGTTGGAAAAAAATTGTTAGTTTATTTTTACAAAAACAAATCCTATCTAAAGCCAGCAAAGTGGTAGGTAAGATTTTGGATATGAATTATAAACAAAAACACACTACATCTACTTTTTAACCATTTTGCAAGATTCCACCCCCCAGAGTGTTCAAAAGAAGGGATGAGTTTGGTTTCAAGAAGAAAAATTCATATCACAGAAAATACGAAAGCAAGAGATTACAAACTGAGCAGGGACAACATGCATACAAAGTTATATATATATATATATATATATATATATATATATATATATATATATATATATATATATATATATAATTTGACCATTCAGGAGAAAAAAATATGTAAGTGTTGTTTTATTATGAGAAAGCATTACTCCAAATCTAATAAAGTAGGAGGCAAGGTATTGCTTACGATTAATAAACAACAAAATACAATATTTTTCAAAAATCCAACCCTAAATTTTGCCAAAGGGATAGGTTTGGAGAGAAAAGAATTATTCATACCTCCTAATCCATTATTATAGCGCAATACAATGAAAGTAATTCTCGATAATTTACCATTTTTGAAATTCTCTCCATAATTGAGTGGAAAGCAGGTGAGAGTTATGTTCTCAAGGTTTTATATATATCTTCAAATATACTTTAAATCGGAAATGTCATATACTCTAGAAATTCCAACTATGAGCGGTTTTGTAGTGGATGAAACGTTATATATTCATAGAACTGGCTGGGTTGTAACTTACATAGTTTTACTTAAGGATAATATAACTTATCACAGCATTTCTTCGGAAGTTTTTACTATACAAGCACTGTCCTGCTGGTTGAGCGAGCGAAGCCGTGAGTGGTAAGCTGGTCTGTATATTCTACTAATATATAATATATAATATATATATGCAAATGTTTGGACTTTTGTTACTCAATCACGTTTTTAATACTGAGCGGATTGGATAAAATTTGAACAGAGCTATCCCACATACTGGATTAACACATGTGATCGATATAATTACAAAATTCTACCCCTAAGTGATTTATATTACAAATAATGGGTGTCATATCACAATGTTCGCTAAGCTAAATCCGCGAAGCCTTATAGTAATGGTGGTGTCGCTCCAAAGGGAATACACGTGGTCGTAAGGGCCCGTCTACAGTTGCCATGTCCCAAATTGTGTCCGATGGACACTGATCGCTGATTGGTCCACGTGATCCTTTGACGTCATGTGTGGTATGAACGATGGTCAGACTCTCCATGTTCCAAATACATTGGTCTACTCGAAGAAGAACAATGAAAGAACGGACGGTGTGGCAAGAGGACAAGAAGAACAAGACGAAATTTTGATCAGTGCTGTCCGTTTGCGACTGGAGCTTTGCAAATCCCGAAAACACGAATCCATTTTTTTTTTTGGGAGCGTAATTAAAATGTATGTGCTAACATTTACTTTTGCCTCACAGAATGACTAAATATTTAAGAACTCCCACGAATTTCACAAGTTAAATGGATATTGAAAACTTAGCTGCGTACTCATTTACTACGCGTTTAAAAAATAAACAAAAACAATCGAAAACACTTTTTTTACACACAGAATCTCAAAAAAAAAATTATAAACATACTAGCTGGAGTACCAAGCGTTGCCCGGGCTGAACACAGGATGAAGAGGATTATATATATTTTTTTTTGTTTTTAAGCAGATGTAAGCAGTAATTGTCTTCTTAATTTTAAGGTCAAGTGTACAAATTCTAAATTTAAAAAAAAAAAAAAAAAATTTCGACGTTTTGTATTGTTTAGTTGTTAGGTTTTTGATTACACTGCAAATATTAGTTTTTATTTATGGGGTTGAAAAGTACCAAGTCACCTAAAACGATACATCTTGAGGTCTCATTTCGGGGCGAACAACTGGTATTTAAAAGCTCCGCGAAGGAGGGGATCAACCCACTTGATATTCAATCCTAATCATGCGAATTCAAAAATTCCACGAAGATCTCTCAGAGCCCTGACGCGCTGACGTCGGGCGAATGAAAAGGTCCCATCGATTTCGCCCTTCCGGTGTTCCGAAAGCAAGTCGTGACGTAGGCAAGCGGTCTCTCGTGAACGAGCCCCCGGCGTCAGACAGGACGATTCGTCACGGCCGGATGACGTACTCCTCTCCCCCCCCCCCCCATAAAATTCTTCGCCGTGACAGAAAATAGTCCGCCGTTTCCCGGGAAATGGTTTGGGATATTCTCGTCCCGAGCTCGAACACGTCATTTCGCATCTCGTCAAGCATGTCTCGGTGACAGCATGACGTCACGACCATTGTAGAGCGTGGGTTAGATTCTCCCAATTGCGGCCCGCCTAATAAATAAGCCAGGACGATCTATTGACAGACATTCTAACGTCATGGTGCTGTTCTTCGAAAGAATAGCAACGTTTTAGTCAGTCATTCATTCATATAAATTTACTCAATTTTATGGTGATTTCTAGCGCTGTTAATACAAACTTGAAAAGGGGAGAGAGAGAGAGAATGCTTATAAACTATTAACCTAATTTGTGTCGAAAAAATATGCACATTACAATGGCAGCAAAACTGCTTCTGATTGAAGGCAATGTATTCAACTTAGCGATTAATACAGTTGATAAGTGTTATTGCTCTACTTGAACTGTAAATAGTTCAGCTTGGCAAAATTTATATTCCCACTCCAACCAAAACTATAGCGCGGTTGCTTAAATCAACCGTTAGGTTTTCATCACAAACCCCAGCACGAAATTGGCGACTGCTAAGTGATTCGAAAATTATCAAAATCATGGAGTTTCGACACAGAATTAACCGTTTATATGTAGCTTTTGTGTATGCTAAAGATTTCGAAATATCGTTTTTAATGGTTTTTTTAATCATTTTTAAGTTACATTATGAATTTAAAATGAATGAAATACAAAAAAACATTATAAAAGGTACCAAGTTTCTTTTTGTCGATTTTTATGAAATCATGAGCAGATTTTAATGTCAGTTTGAATGAAACGGTTTTAAAGTACAGTTTGTTTTGCCCGTTGATGTAAAAAAAAATCACTGCATCAACGAGTTCTGAGCTCAGGGGATTTTAGTTTAAAATGATTGACTTCTATTTGTTGTTACCGCGCAAAATCTCTACTACACACTTAATATAATATAAATTGCAAAAATTGTGATGTAGAGAAGTCCGTATGTTATCTCATACTCAACAAACAAAATAAATAAAATAATTCCCTGGGTACGTCCGTTTTCAGAGCAATATTTTAAACAAATTAAAAAAAAAACAACTGTGTTTGTGGTGTTTGACAAGCCATTACTTACCAACATCATCGTGGTGCTATGCGCTGATTGGAAGTGGTCACCCGCCCAGGGATGAGGGCTCATATATACAATCCTCTGTCAGTGACGTCATGCACTTTCACGCGCAGTGAAGCCCGGCGCGCCCGGGGGTGGGAGTGGTGGGGGGTGTCCCCCATTGCCTCACGCGGTAGGGCACTGTAGGTACACTGTCCAAGCATTTCCATACACAGTTTACGTAGAACACTGGTTTACCTGCTATTTATACAGGAATCGTCTTGAAATTGCCAATACATTAATTACTTTATGGGTATGCAATTTAAGTGGTTTTGCAAAATTTCTTTAAAATACTCATTTTTAAGTATTAAAAAAATTCTTCATTAATTTGTTAAGACTACAGAGAAAAAATTAAAAAAAAATTTCCCACCCGTTTACTTGCCTGTTTTTATCTGGTTTACAACTTAACCCAAAATTCTGAAATAGCTATGTGGTGTAGTTTTAACGAAGGTATGAGTTTTCTAAGTACTACGAAGCAAGGGCGAAAACTTATAGAATTCCCAGGGAGGAGTGGGGATAAAGTTTATCATTCCCATTTCACAGTCACGATTTTGCAAGCGCAAACGGGGCCCCTCAGAGAGGGGTTTTATTATTCCAGGGGTCCCTTGTCCTTCCCCCCTCCTCCTGTGATATAAGCCCAGACCACGAAGAGCTATTCGTTCATTTTATGTGCATTTTCTTTGAAAAATTCCATGAATTTGCTGTGATTTACAACGGTATACTTACGAGGCTAGACAAGGGGGACACTCACGAAAAACTTTTCAATGGAAAAAAAAAATGGTCTCATGAGCCAAAATTCTGTAACAATACCTCTCCCGGAACGGACTTTTGATATTGGGGAACAGTGAGCGTGGTTGGTTCTTGCTGCACAAATAACTGTTGCGAACTGCAGTTTATACCTGTGATGAGTAGAATACACTTTTATTCAAATCCGAATATCAGATTCGATTCTTTAATAAGTTCCTCCAAATCTGAATCTAGATCCCAAGTGTTGGTAATAAAATTTAGGCTGCCAGAGGAAATTCACAAGTCAAGTTTTGAGTGAAACGTATTTCTTTAACCTAGGGATTTGAAAATTATGACTTGTTCTAGTGAAAATTCTTTGATACTGATTTACGCTATTAAGATCACATAACAGGCAGTTAGATGACTGTTTACTTATTTAATTTTTGGTTATTTTATTACTTACACTATGTTTGTAAAGCAGCCCATACATAATATATGGAGAAAACACACAAAAATAAGTCTTACTAAACATTTTCCCTCGAATATCACTTTTCTTCCGAATGATAAGAATTCGATGGTGTTTTATGATTCGATTAACCCATCCTTAGTTTATAATGTTGTGTATGTGAAATATTATGTTGTGGGTAGTTTGGTCACTGCTGCCTAGTAAACCTATTACAAAACTTATTTAAAATATTTTATGGGCAAGTGATGGTTTTTACTGTATGCTAGAGAGAAACCACAAGAATGGACCAACAAAATGATTAAATAAACGCACAGGAAAAAAAGAAAAAAAATAGCCGATGTCAAATGTTACGTAAATAGACAGACAGCACTTGACATTTGACGTGGACTGATTTTGACTCATCTTTCTGTATGCTTGCACAGAAAAAATAAGTATGTACTTTTACAAAATATTCCTTTGGATACCGTCGCCAAGAAAGAGTTTGTAATGCAACAAGAAATATATTGTAGCTTTGTATAACATATGGCTATGATAATTTTTGCATGTGAAATACGTTTCACGGGATGAGTATTTATTACGAAAATGGGAGAAAATTTTTATATTTTAATGAATGTTTCCTTGAAACCATTTTTTTAAACCGTGGAAAAGATAATCGAATGTTCAATTATTGGAATTTGCTTTTGTTTTTTAATGCTAATTAATGTGCTCAGTTAATACTGGAAAGATACAAAGGGAACGGCTTACAAATAACTTTAACTATTGGAGGTACTAGGAGAATCCAAATCATAAATTTACGGAAAAGAATCAGAACCCAGCATTACTGCGAATACTATTTTGTAGTAATAAATTTGTTTCCTTGTAAATGTACAAATTTACAAACATCGATATTTTCACATGAATATTTCTGCTCCATTTACAAAAAAAAAACTTTGACAATGTGCGTATGTTCGTAAGAATGTGTTACAGAACTGTTCTGTTGTTCTTACCTATACCTTTTTTGATTCTGTGTTGGCATGGCTCATTAGATTTATGAGCACTGGGTCGAAACTAGCTGGCTTCGAGCGCAACCTATATCTCACATGCGACGTGCAGCTAAAATATCTCTACCGCCACACGTCTTGGTGTTTCTCGAGTAAGTGGCGTTACTTTTCAAGAATTTACGATCGCATGCAGTGGCGGTGTATTTAGTCATCAAGAGGGTCGAGGTTCGAGATTAAAATTTAATAATTTGTTTTCATGTTGTTCGTGTGTTTTAATTTGAAAATTGACACTCACATCAGGAAACCACAGAAATTTATTTTACTCCATAACGGGTTTTAACATTAAAGCATACTCAAAATTAAAAATACATGAACACTTCTTTTTTTTATTCCAACGTAAAAAAATGATGACATTAATAAAATAAATTCTATTTATCTGCGGTTTTTTTATGTTTTTCTGAGAATCTGACCTTCACAGCAGGTTACCGAAGGGTCTATATAACCCCACTATCTACTGGATCCGCCATACTTGACCTAATCTATTATTTGCAGTGATAAGCAAGCACACGCGTGAAATCACAGCTATCGAGGATATCTCATAGCTCTCCTCCGTATATTTACTAATATTTATTTTTAATAAATTAAACTTACTGTAGATACGTTTCTAGCACTTTCCAAATTTGGCAAAATATTCTAACTTCGCACCAAAATATGTTTTTTTTTTCCTGGGTTTGTAATGCAATTATTAATTGAACTTTTTAAATTTTACGTATAAAGTAATTGTTACGTCTTACATTCATTTATATTGGTTAAAATATTTTTTTTACTGAGATCCGCGCACGAAGAAATAGTTGAGTATAGGAATGCTGATTACCTTCAAAGATACTGCCTTAAAGTAAGCCAATATGTTGTGATTTCAATTTAGTCACGCTTACTAAATTTAAATTTTGGTTATCATTAGAGGCCTAATTATCATATTTACTTACTGTAAATTATTATGCTTAATTTAAACATTTTTTGTGGTCACCATAACATTTTATACAAACATTTATCCGTTAAAAAGTGTTGACCCAACAAAAACATAATTTGTAGTTGATCACAGAACTGGTTCTTAGATATGGCAGTAATATTCAGAAAGTATAATTTTTCGAGTTATTACGGGAAAAAAGTCCTTTCATTACTAAATATTTTAAAAAGCGAATTTGAATAAATTATTTGCTGGCCATAAAATGTATTTTTAACAACGTTTTAAATGTTATGCGTTTGAAAAATTATACAATTTAAAAGTTTGTGTTACGTAAATATTAAATAATACGAGAAAAGTTGTGCCAAACCCTTAAGCATCTAGGCCTATGTCCCTGTGTGAAATGCCAGGTGATAGGCGAATATGTAAAAGTAACATTACACAAAGGCGCTTCACAAATACGAGAACTTAAAAACAATTTTTGGAGCGGTGACAAATATCTGCTGTTAAGGCCCTGTCACTCTGCAAAACATTAGACAAAAATTTTCTCCACCAAATAAATTTGGCCAGAATACCTCAAATATGTTTTAAATCGTTTCATCATATCAAAGTTTATTTATGGTCTGAGCTATTTCAAACTTTTCGATTTTTATCACGTGTTGAAATTAAATTATCCATCACATTGCCGGATGAAATTTTTGAAGCTGTTATATGATTTTTGTGAATTTATTAACTTTGAAACTGCGTGCATAATAAGCACGGTACAACACTATAAAGTCACCACAGACTCCAGGTAAGGCGGCCATACGGACAGGAAGCCATTCAAACTTGTCGATTCCCGCGGTAAGTTCATCACGGAAAACAATGACTGAAAGAGACTTTATTTATTTTCCTCGAAACCAGCGAATCAGTCGCACTGACACACTCTACGAAAGGAGACGCTTATTTCTCGCGGGTTGCTGTGAGATTGTGAAACAGCTGTAAACACGCGTGAACATTCGTATATTTAGAAAAAGTGTGACTTTCCCCCCCAAAGAGTGTCACCCAGACATTCTCGCACAGGACTTTTACTTTCCGTGGAGGATTTGTCACGATGCATCGTTCACTTCATTTATCAGAACTGATAAGTGTGGGGCAAAATACTTAGCTAGTTTTATTTTGACTAAGTGAATCGATCTAAACTGTTCAACTGATACACATGTTAAAAGGTGTTAAGTGCTCGAAGGAAAAAAAAAAAGTAAAATAAAATAATGAAGTTGGTTTCAAAATGTACCTTGTGGTTTTACCGACTGGGCAGCTGTTTATTGGATGTCTCGTCATCTCTAACTCTTTAGAACATAACTCTGCGACACAATCTGTAACTACACACACTTTGGGTCGTCGAGTGATCAGATCAGTAGCCTCCCGCCGAAGCGAACCGGGTTCGATTCCCGGCGAGTTCACACGTGGGACGTCTTTGCAGGAGGAAAGAAAAAGTGGCGGACGTTTCCGTGTGCCCGTGTATTTACTGTGGACATGTTTTTTTTTTTTTACCCCTTTCCTATCCATTCATTCCGTCGATGGCATTCTCATATCATCACCCCTCGTCGTATCTTAATGAGCTCCCGATGTCGACACGGCAAGGCCCCGCCTACACGGGAACACACACGGTATGCAAAGCTTCGGAAGAAACAACGCGATTTGAAAAGAAAAGAAAAAAATTGGTTGTCTGTACAGTCGGTTTACGGACGATAGTTTGACGTGACGTCATAACAAAACATTGATGAAATTATTGCATACTTTTATGGATAAAATTGAATCATTTTTATTGAATTATCACTATTTTGTACGGATACAAAGAAGGAGTGAAATTAAATCTACTATTTAATTGATAAATTTACTTTTATTTGCACGCATTAATTCAAATATGTTTATTACTTTAACGAACAGATTATTTTAACTATAACTTTTATACATGTTTGCTATTTAACTTCTTCCAATCTGTGTTATTCTGTTAAGGATAGGACGATGATAGGAAAAGTAGGAAACGAATGGGAGTGTTTCAAGTTTAATGTGCCTCGAAAAAGTCAAATCGATGGTTGTTCCAATCGAGTGGAAGAGAGATATATGCGGCGCAAGTGTACAATGAGCGTAACGGGACAATGTGCGCAACGGGACACTTTTTCGTGCGTGCAGCCGGCGTTCATCGATTTATTGGACGTTGTCACGTCAAAAAACTGCTCGAGATCTCCGTGAGGTGACTGTTACAGAAAACATTTACGTGGGGGCGATCAGTTTCCTTATTTCGTTTTTAAACAGTAGTTGTAGAGTGAAAATGGTTAAAACGCGTGTTTTCAGAATGATATTTAGGCATGAATCATCCGTTACAAAATTCTTGAAATACCTAAGAGACTTGCATTACACCTTTAAATTAATTTGTCCGCCGTATAATGTTATGGTTAACGCTCAAATATCATAGTTTTCCTGCGCACGACGAGAAGACTGCGCGCCAGTTCAGAGCCTTGCGCGCCTCTGAGGGCTTTAATTTTAGGAATGGTTTACTTAATTTTCTGAATAATTTTATGTTTTTATGAGACAATATGAAAAAAAAATTGTTATTACTGTAACACTGAACCAAACAGGGTGGTTGGCATTGGCGTAGCTGTGTTCATAAAGTTGGGGGGGACAAATAATGATTTTGATGTCATGTAAACCCATTCCCCTCTTACTATGACGGGGGGTCCGGGGGTCCTCCACAGAAAATTTTGATTTTAAAAGTTCAAAATAGCGCTTTTTAAGCAGTTTTTGTAACCAACCATTGGATACATCGATGTTAAAATTATTATTGTTTCCTTAAGATAAAATTTGAGAGTGAAGAAATTACAAATAAAGCTGGGCAGAATAATATTATAAAATAAAAATATCACGGTCTATAAAGTTGGGGGGGACAGTCCCCTCCACCCAAAAATTTCAGGGGGACACGTACCCCCTGTCCCCCCCCCCCCCCCCGGTTCCTACGCCCTTGGTGGTTGGAGATATTCTTTAAGTTGTTTAGTATGATTGATTTTTTTTTAATTAACATACCGTTTCAAATTACAAATATTAATATTACCACAAAGTATGGCACCAGCTAAAAAATTGTTCTTGAAGACACAGAAATATCATGAAATTAGTTTTTTAAAAAAACCTTTTCTCGTTTGTGGTGGAGTTTGACTTTTGTTTCAAATTTAGATTTCAGGAAAAAAAAAAAATATTGTCAGTCACAGTAGACCCACTAAATCAATAATTACTACGAAAGTTATTTTAGTTCGTTCTGAGAATATAAACTATCTCTTTAAGGGGTGGTATCCTGTTTTTATTTTTCTTCTATTTCGGGTTCTTGCACACTATTTAAAAAAAAAAAACATTCATCATATAAACATATTTAAACACATTTATTCTATCTTCTAAGTGAGTCCTTATTTAATGTTTTGTTAAAGCAAAGACAAATTTTGAAATCAGTACTAACATATATAATGAAAGCATAAATTCACGGGGTATAAAGTTCTGGTATAACCGTTCGTAGATAGCATTCGTCTTAATGCTATTTATTTACTGACCCATACAATCAGGTTTATTATATTAAAAAAACTCACTTAAATAAAAAAATATTAAAATGATTAATTATGTCTAGGATTATTCGATACAACACCTACCAAAAAAAAAAAAAAGAACTCACATGATTAAAAGTATGGTTTACAACAAGAGAACTTATCAGTATCGTGTTCCTAAGCGTGACGCGTTTAGCGAACACACAAAAATGAGGGGGGGGGGGGGGGGGGGGGGACCGCCTTTTTTTATTCTTCACAAAAACCTTAAGAAATCAGAAAAAAAATTTAACACTGCCAACAACAATAGGAAATAAATTAAAAGCAAACAGAGAGAGCAAAGAGGTTAATTCGCCCCCCAACCCCCATATAAACAACTCAACCAAAAAAAAAAAAAATTAAATTCTGCGAACGCGCCTGATGATACTGAAATGTTTATCGGACGTCTTTTTTTTTTAAATATATATATATATATATATATATATATATATATATATATATATATATATATATACACACACACACACACACACACACTTCAACAACTTGGCGGCGCGCGTTGAACTCTTGGGAGCGTGAAGGATTTCACTTTCCGTGATCGGGCCGCGGGCCCCGTTACCCAACGAAGGAAGAGTGTTATGTTGACGGATTCCACCTCGCGCCGCGTAAACGCGTAAACACCTGGAGGCCGGCTCCGCCCGCTCTGTTTACCGGCTGCGCGACCCGATTAACCAGCCCGGCCAGCGCCAGCCTGGCTGTGGAGGAGGGACGGTGGTGGTTTTGAGTGGGGGGGGGGGGAAGGGGGGGGGGGGGTCACTGCTGCTTCCAGCCCGGTGTCGCCTCTGCTGAGCTGGCGCGCAGTCTTCTTGACGTGCGTAGAAAAAAAATTTCTTTACTTTAACAAACTATTCCTTTTTGAAACCAGTTACCAAGAAATTGTTTGCAATACCGTAAGAAAGATATTGTAACTTCATACAACATATGGCTACGTTTATTTTGGCATATATAAATCCTTTTTTTGTGAGAAAATACTGAGTATTTATTACGAAAATCGCCACAAAATTTTTAATTTAAATATTTTTTTCTTTCAAGCAATTATTTTTTTAAACCTTTTAGAAACGATAATTGAATATTCAAAATTTTTTACTTTATTTTGTTTTATTATTCTTACTAATGTGCGCTGTTGATAACGCAAATTTATTCAGGGAACTGTTTAAAAATAACTTTAACTTTTGGAGGTACTGGGACAACACAAATCACAAAAATACACTTGTAAGAATAGGAACCCAGTATAACTGGGAACACTATATTGTAGTGATACAGTTGTTTTCATGTAAATGCACAAATTTACTAACGTCTGTAAATTTACGTGAATATTTATGTTCTATTGAAATTAATCATAGTGTGGTGTTTTTATTGGCTGATAAATGGAGCTAAAGTATAATACAATACCTTGAATGCTTAAATGCTTTCTATATACAGATTTTATTTTGGGCACGAACAAAGAGAATCACTTTGGAATATTAAAAAAAAACTTAACACTTGTAAAGTCTGTAGCATCCGTCCGAGTGCATGTTTACCTTGTTTACAAAAAAAAACACAAAATTAAAAAAATGGAACGCAGTGTAGTTTCAAGGAAGATCAAGTTGGTCAGAGACTACGAAGACCCTTCGTTTATTAGAGGTGCTTTCTTCGTTGATAAGTTTGTAAATTGAATGCAAAATCTAACAGTGTACTGTATATTCCCGTCACGCGACAAGCTGTCTTCTGCGCGACTACCCTCGATGACGTCACAATTCCGCATCGACCACCCTTCGACCCCCTCACCCCTTCTTCCCCCCGCGCGGGGCAGGGTGATGGATGGTCTCTGTCTTCGGGCCGCGTCTGGAGTGACAGATTGGTCTGGTACAGTGATAGCGTTAGCCGAGTTTGTGTGCGACAATGAAAGAGCGTGTTTGGAAATTTCACGCACCGCGTTTTGCATTTCCCCGAGTTTCTGAAAAAAGATTTTCCAAATTACGATGATAAATGTATCGGGTTTCCATTAAGTCGATCTGAAATAATCCTAAGTGTTGCAAATTCGAACCCATATTTCACACCTCTGTTTTAATAAAGTTTTATGCATGAAGTTTATTCTAATGCAAGGGTGAAGGTTTTTTTTTCGCAATGCAGATAATTTGTGTGTATGTTTTTTAATCGTCTTATTCACTGCGTATTTACATAAGCTCTCGTGAAATCAGGAAGCCATAAAGCAAGGTAACTGCAATTCCAACACGGTGGCGTTATCAGCTTACTTTCCTTGTAATGTTTGTTTATTTTGACCGAAATATATAAAGAATTGGCAATGACAACTGACTCTGAACGAAATATTTTCAAGTTTCCGAAACCTTCATGGCTCGAACGTTTTGGGACAATTATCTTGAACCTCGCAAAAAAAGTCTAGAGAGTTCAAATTTAAAAATTAAAAACAATTGTAAAAATACTACTGCTATTGAACCTTTTTAATGGAAAAAATACCTCACCCCAGATCCAATTTCTGGCTGCTCCATTGTAATCACTTGTGAATGACACAAGCTAACTATAATTTTTCTTTGATGGCGTTGTAACTATATGATTACTTCTTGCCAAAATTTATTTCACTATAAATTTTTCGCTAATTATGCATGGTTCTTTTAGTTTCACTAGTTTGAGATACCATTAAAATTTTCACAATAACGATATTATTTTATTACTAAATGTAACGGATTATACACAGGAGCGGGTTGAAATGGTTTATCGTACAAAGAAATGATTCAGTATCAAATATTACATTAAATAAGGTATATATTGGCCTTGGAATATTTACAAGTTCACGGTCTCAATGACAGAACTTCAATAGTTACATGCAACTTTTCACGAAAGAAAGGTTTAGCACAATAATTAAGGTATTTAAGTAAACATTATTATACCTTCCAAATAAAATATATAAATCAATAATTTCGGCTTGGGAGGAGCTATTAACTCTAACCCCCCCCCCCCCCCCCCCCCCCCAAATCCAACTGGAGCCACGCTAGAGTATAAAGATAGTTACGTGACTCAAATTCATTTACAAAGGCTTTTTGAAAAATCCAGAAAATTTCGTTTTTGGTGTCATAACATGTCACTTTCTATCTTGCATTCCAGAAACTTCACAATAAGTTTTTTTAGTTCATAGAAATGTTGTGCGTGAAAATTCCTTCATGCACTATAGATTTAATGACTCGTCGCTCAAAATATATTAGATGTGTCGGAAAAAGGAAAAAAAAAAAGGGGGGGGGGGGGTTTATGATTCGAACAAGCAAACCCTCTATTCATCATTGATTTTTAAAATAAATTTATTTATAAATTATATATAGTGATTATCCAACACACATATCAATTTTATATCAGGTTCAAGGGCGCCAATCAGTGGCGTAGCCAGGATTTGTGTATGGGAGGTGTTAAGAAGCATGCCCCCCCCCCCTCCCCCGTATTAAAGCGTGGGGTCCGGCGGTCCTCCCCCGGGAAAATTTGGATTTTAAGGTGTAAAATAGTGCTATTTTAGCAGTTTTCGGTACTTAAATTTAAATATTGTAATGGTAAAAATTTTATTAATTTTAATATGAAATGTGTTTGAGTGTTGAATAAGAAATTAATTAAAGTTTTGGTGCTAGGGGGGGGGGGGGGGGTTGAACCCCTAAACCCCCCTCCCCCTGGCTACGCCCTTGGCGCCAATGCCTGTTGCAAAAGAGGGAGGGGGGAAGTCACCTGTGCCCTTAGCAGAAAGGGAAAGGAAAAAATATAATGTCGTTAGGTGTTTTTCTTTCAAGAAAATTATTTACAATTACCGTGGCTTAGTATTTTAGTAACAGGGTCGGAAATTGAACTTTTTATGGCCACTTACAAGTCGCCATTTTTTTAAAAATATTAAAAATACTTCATACCCCCAGGTCTAGCTCCCTCCCCCGCCTTCATCGAAATATCTCGATTTTTTTTTCTTTGCTTCGGTTTATATATATATCCGCCCTTCAGACCCCTTCACCCCTTGTGACTGTGACTGCGGCGGTAAGGCCTTCCTCCGTCAAGTAATGTCAAAAATGTTTGTACCTTGTGCCTTTTCTGAGCTGAGGGAGTGATGGGAAGCCGTGTCATGCGCCATCGTCATGCGAAGACTACCAGTGCGCTCTGGCAGGGACTAGGCGAACCATTGCAGTTCAATAGCGACGCGCGTTCGCTACTCGGTGATAGAGTGCGCTGGGAACGTTTTAGCTATATGGGAAATGGCGGAATCAGGAAATGTTTATGAGTTGCTATGTTTAGCAAACCCCACTTTGTTGATAAAATATTGCGAGAAGAATAAAGGAAAATAAAACTTCTAGTGGGTCGATAGTATTTCTTTTTATTCAACGCCAAGATGACTGCCTACCAAGAATTATTATTATTATTATTATTATTATTACCATTGAATATATATAATGTATAGAAGTCGCGAGCCCAGGTTAAATTTTCTGTCCGGTTTCTTAGAAGAATTGTTGTAGTTCCAAGCTCCGCCGCTGCGATCGCTTTCATCGCTGGGTATCGGCTGTATACGCCCCTGGCGGTATTTGGCAGAACTAGGTTAACCAGCCCAGTCGTGACATCATCCTTCACCCCCCCCCCCCCCCCCCCCTGAAAATCCCAGACCAACGATTCAAATTACCCGGCAGGTCTTATCAACATCGTTAGGCGACCTTGAAGAGGAGCTTCCCTTACCGTCGTTTGAGAATGATGAAATCCCAAAAGAAGCTAGCCACGGAAATCACTGAATGATGGGATTCTGTACCCGAGTGAAGTGAAAATTAGCTATTAAAACTTTGTATTGGGCCAATAGTCAGTGTTACGTTCAAAATATGGTTTTATTTTAAAAGTAAAATACTTATTTAAACTATATTTCGCGTTTGTGCAAATTTACTTTTAGATATTGGCAAGGAAAATCAACATACCTTAAACAACCTTCTCTTATTCAACGTTATCTATTAAGTAGTAAAAGGGGTAGATATTATTTTTAAAAATAAAAAAAATTATATAACCCACTAAATCAGTATTGGCAAGATATATATAAATTCAATATTAAAATACGCACATTAAAAATTTTTGTAATTAACTTTTTTCTGTAATAAAAATTCAGGATGATTTTGGTTTAATTGGTTTACGTATATTGCTATATTTTCTAAATCACATAGAAAAGGGAAAACAGTGCATCAGTGAAAATTCAAAAATTTAGTTTAAGTAATACTAGCCATACCAAAAGATCAATATGCGAGATAAGAAATTTGGTAACTGCTCTACATTTCAAATAAAAATGCACTGGTTTCATGAATACTGAAATGTATGCGTAATAAGGCATATTATGTTATTATACTAAGCATGACTATAACTAAAAAAATTACAGTAATTTAAAACGATGGCATTCTTAACATACAATAAGTGCGCGAGTCTTAGTTTATTTTTTAATTGGCTTCTTCGTCAGATGGAAAAGAGTTAAGATTTCATCAAGGAAAAATATATTCTCAAAGTCACTAAACCGGGAGATAGAAAATAAGGTAGGTACTTAATTTTAAATAAAAGTTAAAATAGACTTACGCTAAACCAATTAAAAATAAGTCGTAAAAATATTTTTATTTATTAAATATGTTCTATACTTGACAGTTCTTTGTGTATAATTCTTCAAAAATATTTGAAATTTAATACATATTTTCTTAAAATGGTAGAATATCAGCAATACCCGGAAATTACGTGAGCAAAGCCACGGGTTATTAGATACACTTTTATTATAAAATAAAAACAATTATGCATTTGTAGTTCACGAATGTGATATTTTGTTTATTGCTTCACAACATTCATTTGCCAGTCTCAAATTTCATTGTACCACTTGTCAGAAATGTCACCAAAAATGAGAGATAGTTTTTTTTGACGAATTTCAATTACGAGGAAACCTTTCGCAAGACTTTTTTCTTCGCAGTAGTCACTGGGACACCATTAATTTAAATCCACTAAGATAATAAAATTGTATGTATAATGATTTGTTTTTGTATATTTATATAACTTTCCAACCAATTTTTAATGATTTTCATGTGAATAAAAACTTGTAAAGCAATTTAATTAACTGTGTCATAATACTTCTGATTAGATGGAAATACAAACTTTTCATCAGTAATATACGATGATAAAAATATTTATTATTGTAAAATAATATTCACTGTTCAAATGCAAATTTAAATAGATTATTCATACATGTTTCCTGCTAATTAATGGTTTAAAATAATAATTTTTTAATATAAAATCATTTTTCTCTGTTAAAATGGGTTGCTAAAATGAGGAATTATAAATATGTCACTTACTAAGTCCGTGCACAGATTTACACAAAACAGCAATGTAAATAATCTTTTTTGGTAGTTTCTAATTTTGTGCCCTGGATAACATGAATTTGGTTTAATTCATACCAAAGTGAATTTTTTGAACAACTTAAATTGATGTCATAAACAAATATTTATTTTATATTAAAAATCCACAAACAGTTTTTAAAATATAATATTTATCACGCCAGATGGAATAATAAACAAAAAATAGCTCTTATATGTTGTCTGTGTTTAAAGAATTGTATTATATTTCATGGAAATAATATTTACCTTTCGGTTATTAAAAGAAAATATATTTGTATTCAAAATACTTGCGCATCGTTTTTACGAGCATAAAGGCCGGGATACATTCGCAATAGCACGCAAACAGCACACAGATAGCACACACGCACAGAGATAGCACAGAGCTTGATGCTACATTCACGCACAACACAACACAAAATAATACCGGAAGCATTCAAAAAAGTTTTTTAAATGTAAAACTCCCGTTCACAATTTTGGTCACTGAAGTTGGCATACGTGACGTTTGTTTAGATTCGTGTGTTGTTATTGTGGTACGGTTTTCGTTAAACCCAGAAATATTTTAAATATTTCAAAGTTTACGTACAAAACACAATGAGCATTCAAAAATATATATCACTGTTTATTTCAAATCCGGCTTCTTTAACACATTCAGACACAGACTTCCAAGCATTTAATTTAGCTTCTTCATTTTTGTATCCTGCGGATCCCCTGTCATACAAAATATTTTTACTTTCTATTACAGCTATCAAAAAGCTATCAAATGTGCCTTCCATTTTTATGTTATCGCGTGTTTGAAAACAATAACAAACTACTCAAGTCAAGAGCACCAATACTTTCGTGACAATTGTTCTTTTATAAGCCCACTCGAGTAGTACTTAAACTGTTTGCTGATTGGCTACCATCATGGTCGCGCACAGAAAATAACCTAAAAGTTAAAAGTTAATGAACTTTCTGTGCGCCGATCCTGTGCTATTTTTCTGTGCGCGTGCTATTTGCCAATGTGGCAGCTCATATCTAATAGTGTATGTTGAACTTCTGTGCGTCTGTGCTGTTTGCTTGCTATTGCGAATGTAGCCCGGGCTTAACTTGTGTATCTAACCTCAAAGCAAGGAATATAAAGAGTGGGAACTCAATGCTATAACAAACACTCTTATTTTCTTTGGAGATCCGGGAAATGTGCTTTATTTATAAGCAACTTAACATAGTAAATCGTTAACTTTTCAGATCTATGTTGGCAAAATTGATTTTTTTTGTGGTCATTCGCTACTGGGAATATTCACCATATAACGTTTAAGATTATTTATTTTGAATAACGAAACAACCAAAACATTATGTAAAAATGCTTCATCTTATGTTAAAAAAATTATAAACTGCATAGCCACAAAGTATGACATCATACCATTAGTTTCTGTTACTAATAACAACACGTGCACGCGTTTGAACAGTCATCGCAGCCATAGTTGTTTCATAGCTACCAAAATCATTCAACGTTGTCAAGAATTATTCCAAATTATGTTTTGCCATTTTACTCAATGCGCCACTCCGTTAACACAACATTTTATAAATTCTGAACCACGAATGTCAGTGGGAATGTACACTATACTGTACATTCCAATCTGATACGCTTTAAGAAATTTCTGTAGTTTTCTTATTATTAAAACTTAATTTTTGATGTTGGCATCTTTTAACCGCACTTTTTTTTTTTTTTTTTTTTTCGGTGGCCGTACTCCTCCAATTCAGTTGCGCCCGCCGATATCTAAGCGCTCGGATTTCAACAAAAGGCACCGCCTCTCGATAGAGTGAAACAGAGAATTACGCGCACGACCTTGAAAAAAGCGACGCTACAGCGCTCTGGCGTGGAAGCTGGTAACTACGAGTACCCTCTTGTGGAAAGAAGAGCTGTCTAGCGGCGGAGCTAACAACTACCTCAGTTTTGGATCCGAAAATTGGAATAATAAATCCTATCCCCTCGCGACTTCTATAAGTTATATATATTCAATGTTATTACAGACCAGGAAGAGAATGCTGAACTACAATAGACTGTAGGGGCACAAACTTTTAAGACTCGGATACAATCGACACAAATATTTACTCATGGATAGTTAGAGCGATAAGCACTTACACAACACAAAACAAGCATAGCGGCCTATCTACAATGGACTGAACTCAACCACGCCAAGGCGTTTATAACGTTAACTTGATGGCGCGAACATAATAAAAAAAAGAAAATAATATTCAGCTCACTCTAGTCAACAAACGCATTTTATTATTTATTAAATAAAGTTTTCGAATGACAATGTAGTACGACGTTCAAAGCTTTTTATTGTTGAAAACTTTTAACACGGTTTTCAAAATAACACAGTATTAAACAAGAACTAAACCAACAGTGAGCTACCGTATGTTTTAATTATTCTAAGACCGGGTTTGAATAAACTACCTCCTATTCCACGATCGCAAGAACTCAAGAGACAAAAAATCGAATAACGACCTTTTATAAAACCCGTTTATAAATTAAACAAGACGCAAACAAGCAACGCATTTCAGCTTGTGTATCAACCTACCATATTTGAAGTGAAGTGTTCCAATAGATTTTAACGGTTAAGTTTTAAAATTATGCGCAGTGAAACAAAACACTTTTAAATTAAATTATTGACAAATTCACGACTTTTGTGATTGATACGAATCACGAAAAGTAAGTAAACGGTGGATAAAATCTTTTAAAACCATATGTTATAAATATAACAAAATAAGTACATTTTCCACGTTATTTCTGATCTTTCCAGGAAAAGAGGTCAATTCATAGTGACTGGGATCCGACTCTCCCGGTTTTTTTAAAACGAAAAAAACCTGATTAAAATATGATCAGAGATATTTAAAAAAAATTAATGCTTGATATAATATCCTAGCTGCTCCAGTACGTTCATAATAACACAACGATGGCGAATACCGTGGTAAAATGTCGTTCGTTACAAATATAATACAAATAAACTTTCCGTAGAGATTCGGAATACCAGAATCTCTGTTTATTACTGGGTAGGCCTATGTTTTGGCCTGAGATTTACAGTCACTTCGTCACAGTCATTTCGTTCGTCACTTTTATAGACTCACGTCGGGCAATGCAAAAAAAAAAAAAAATTGGTTGTCTGTAAAGTCGGTTTACGGACGATAGTTTAACGTGACAACGTCATAACAAAACATTGATGAAATGATCGCATACTTTTATGAATAAAATTGAATCATTTTTATTAAATTATCACTATTTTGTATGGATACAAAGAATGAGTGAATTGAAATCTACAATTTAATTGATAAATTTACTTTTATTTGTACTCATTAATTCAAACATGTTTATTACTTTAACGAAGAGATTATTTTAACTATAACTTTTATACATGTTTGCTAATTAACTTCTTCTAATCTGTGTTATTCTGTTAAGGATAGGACGATGATAGGAAAAGTAGGAAACGAATGGGAGTGTTTCAAGGATGATGTGAAGGAAAATGGCTTACCCAACACCAAGATGCAGTCAAAAATAATATATTTGCGCCACGGACTCTGCAGCAATGCTAGGAGGAACGGGTTAGCAAAGAGCAATGAAAATGTTACATTGAAATGCATGAAAACAGAATTACGCCACGGACGCGGTCGCAATGCTAGGAGGTTCAGGTTAGCAAAGAGCAATATAAAATGAGCGTAACGGGACACAGCGAAACGGGACAATGTGCGTAACGGAACACTTTTTCGTGCGTGCAGCCAGCGTTCATCGATTTATTAGACGTTGTCACGTCAAAAAAGTCAATTTAAATTCTCTTAAGTAACCCATCATCCTTGCCGTAAAATTTCAGAGTTACACGGTATCACACGTAAATGAGGTTATTTAATTTTCTTGTCATTGGTACTACTTGAGGTCTCTAACTTTAATTCTTTACGACAGATTTTGTTGTCTTGCATTTTGTGTTTCGTCTTGAATTTTATAAACAGATATTTACTAAATATCATCTAATATAATCCACTATTACCATTATTATCACTTGCGTGACTTACTACTGCTCGAAAACAACGCCAAGTATGAACAAATGCAAGAGAGGAGTTGGAATATATTTACAGGCATAGCCCTCAAAAAGTCGAGTAAATACAAGGAAATGAAACAACCAATTTCGCGTGTGAGACCAAGCCTTAGGTCCGTTCTACAATGGCTCGGAAACGGAAGTCGGATCACGCAAGCGGAAACGGATCTCACGGAACATTTAGTCATCGCGTCTGCTACTTCCACAATGCACAGAAACGTAACAAATGGCAGCCAATGGGATTTATTTTATCGTTACGAAGTATTCATTTAATTAAAAATTATATTTTGAGATCATGGCACGGGCAGAATGTGTGTGTATATATAATAAAAATAAATCTAAAATACTATATTTTCTTGTACTTGAAACTATTTTTAATGTATTTGGAACGTAAACAAACATGGCTACCACCTCAGCCAAGTACTCGGCTTCTATTGGTCGCACGGAGCAACGTAAACGGAAGAGTTCGACATTGCCGAGATAATCCGTACGGGTACGGGTCCATCTGCGTGCCTTTGTAGAAACTCTGTTCCGTGAGATCCGTTTCCTTTTACGTAAGCTGTCTCCGTTTCCGTTTAATTGTAGAACGAGCCTTAAAGAGGACGGAAATTTGATGACGCCGGGTAAGAGGTGATAAAACATATTGGTGTGGAGAAGGAGGGGAGGGAGGAGAGAGAGAGAGAGAGAGAGAGAGAGAGAGAAAGAGAGAAAGAGAGAGAATCCTCCCTGCTGGTCTCTCGACGCCCGACGCTGCGCTCACAAAGCAAAAAAAAGATTAATTTGGAAATCAGGGAAGTGTGCGGTATTGATAGGCAACCTAAAAACCTAAATGTCGTTAACTTTTCGAAAGAAAATTTTGGCAGCCTTTATTATTTTTTATGGACATTCGATGTTGGGATTATTTACCAAAAAAAAAATTTAAGATTATTTAATTTGCAATACGGAACAACCAAAACATGATCATATAATGCTTCATTTTTTTGTCTCAAAAATTAAAAACTGCATAGCCGCAAAGTATGAGTGTTGAAAATCATAACCTCAGTTTCAATTGCAAAAAAAAAAAAATACACACGTGCACACGTCTGCACATGTGCAAATGGCAGCCATGCTTATTTAATTGCTACCAAGATGTTTCAACATTGTCGAAAACTATTCCAAAGTATAATATTTTACTACCTATACTTATTACGCCACTCCGTTAATTCACCATTACATAAATTCTGAACTAAAAATATTTGTAACATTAATTTTTTTTAAGTTATTATGTTATTATAGTTTTCTTATATTAAAAACTAATTTTTTTTATGTTGGCATTTCTCAACCTCGTAAGTTTTTGAGTGGCCATATTCCGCCTGTTCGGTTGCACCCCATGGCTGCGCTCTTCGTCGTCCCAGAAGGGTCAAGCCGACATTCTCTGGGCTAGGATTTTCTCTCTCTCCCCCCCCCCCCCCCCAATCGCATTTTTGTTCACCTTTTTTTCCCCTGGAGCGTACACGAAAACCACACCAACACAACAGCCTCCCCGCTGTTTCCCCTCTTCCTGGCAGCGAGGATGTTCATTAGTAGCGTCCAGGCCAGGCTGCCGCCACGGAATAATTAATGAGGGGGGGCGCACCACGAATACATATTCCTCGGTGGCTCTCCACGACCCTGCGTGCTTTTCGACTTAGAAGGTGCAGGGGCGTACGCAAGAAGGAGGGAATATGGGGGAAGAAATATCTCCCGCCTCTCCTAAAACCCCTAAAAAAAAAAAAATCTGGAAATTTATTACTCCCACCAAACAAAAGGGAAAAAAAAAAACCAAATAGCAGTCAATACTGGAAAGCTTTTCAGGGTACGGTTTACAAATACCTACCTTTACTAGGCCAACACAAAGCATAAATGCCCAGGTAGGATTCCTAACGCAGTATTAATGCGAACGCTATTTTGTAGTGATACAGTTGTTTTCATGTAAATGTACAAATTCACAATTACATATATGTAATTTTACATCAATTTTTTTTGTTCAATTTACAAAAAAAAATATTAATTGTAGTGTACACACCAAAATATTACATGCACTTCCTCATGTCCTCTAATCAAGCAAGTGTGTGTGTGTAGAGGCTATTTTCACGTGTAGACTATCTTTAAAATTTTTGTCTTTTTTTTTTTTTTTTTTTTACAGAAAATAAGTATTCCTCTGAAATTAAATTCAACATCAAAGTAATACCTGTGTAGAATGTTTTTCTATGATACATTCCACATATTTTGTTTATAATTTGTATGATTGTGGTTTTACAAAAAATTCAGTATTTAAAAACTGTTTACATTATTCAAGTGTGATTTTCGTTTTGAATGCTTTTTAGTATTTCAATTACAGTTAACTACAAACCTTCATTCCACTATTTGAAATTATTTATAAACTTATTTTAGCTACTGTCAATTTGTATGATTACATTTTACGCGTTGGTATAAATGTGCCATAAAAATATGTGTTATAACTCACATAATTTACGTAAAGTTTGCTGTAAATATTCTAGATGACACCTTAATAGTACAATCATGCATTCTTTCAATAGCAAATATTTCAATAACTTGGATAAAATATAAATTTTGCCAATTAATTATTGACCTTGAATACCAATTTTTAATTTAATTCAATACTTGATAACTATGTTACAAAAGTAATATTCTTAACAGTGAGATTTCATCATAGAAGAAGCAGCAAACAAAATTCCAATATCTGCCAATTTTTTTTTTGTTGTGGGTTTTTTTGTATTTGTACACACACCGAATTTTCTCTCTCATAACGGTTTTTTTTTCCGTTCTGCCCCAACGTTTCCCAATACTGCGTTAACTTTTATCTGAGGTTTACGCTACAATGACAGCGCTTGTACGAACTACAACATACTGCCACTCCAGTGCTACTTAGTAGACCAACATACATATCACAGGCTCTTCAAACGGGAACATATAAAATTGGCGGACCAAGTTATTAGTTTGAGGTTGCTTTCTTCTGTGTAACTCAACAATACGCGTAGAGTTTATGGAAAATAATTCTTACCAAAGTTATCATTTTTACTGTGCGTTTATGATTGGCGTAAATAAAGAAGTTAAATAGGAACACATTTCAGACTATTTAAAACTTCAAATTAAATTAGAAAATATGTCAGATGCCCATAAATTAGTTTCATATCCTGTTAATGTGAAGCTTGCAGATAGTATTTTATGATTATTTTTTTCAAAATAAATAGTTTCCAGTGAAGACAAAAAAAGTCACGTGATTTATAATTAAATTGGCATTGAGCTAGTGTTTCATGTTGTGACTAATGGATTTGGTTCTTTTCAACTTTATTTAATTTATAATAAGAATCGTTGGAATAATATTGTATTTATATTGCAAACATTTTGTAACATCGTGTGATCGACGATTTTATACTGTTAAATAGGTCCTCGACAGCGGTAATTTTTACTAGCTGTGAGAGGATACACAATCGAAGTGAAACTAGATCCTTAACAAAGCTCTCACAAACGTTCTTTTAAATTAAGTAATGTTTCACTCTCAAGTTTTAAAGTCAGCCCCTAAAGAGCATAAATAAGATTGCAACTATTATTCCAAAATTCATCAAATAAGCTGCAGTGAATCAGGTCACAGTTATATAACATAATCACAATTACACATAAAAACACAATTATATAACATAATCAGAACTAATTAATCATCTTCACTTAACACACGAAAAAAATTACTGACAATAAGTTCCAGAAAATCCGTTGGAGCTTTCATAAATTTTTTATTTGTAAATTAATGTATGAAAGGACACAAAAATAGTTTTTTTTTGTTAATTCTAGATCTAAATAGAGAATTATCTTGCGAATGTGACTACAGAATGAATGTATTGTGTATTACTCAGCTGCAAAAAGAAAGAAAATGATCATACAGTGAGTGACCATTTCTTGAGTTACCAAGAAAAATATTTCTATAATTAACTACGTGAAGTATCTGGCTTTTTCCGGTTTCAACTCAGAGTGACGAGACTTCATTTAGGGGGGAAGGGAGAATTTTTGTTTTAGAAATCTCAGGAGGACAGGGCTTATCCTATTATTTTTTTGTACAAAGTTAGTTGTGCAAATTTTAACCAAGCTCTAATAAAACAGAGGATTTTATTTAGATGGAAAAAGAACAGATCAAAGAACCATTATTTTACATAGGCTATATTTATAACGTTTTAGCGCAAAGTTTGCGAGTACACGATGTTTTCCGTTTGTCCGTCCGGTGCATCCGGAGATGTGGACAGTATTTTTCCTCTTATTTTGTGCAAGTTTGCAAGTGTGTCTAATTCCATAAACCTCGGAGTAAAACCGTTGGTTTATAAACTTTTATTTATACTATACTAGTTGTACCTCCGAAAACGTTCGCGTGGAATTTTAAATGATAGAAATTCATTTATAAATACATGGCAAGAATAATTAATTTTTTGTTTATAATTTTATAAATAATATAATATAAATATTTTATTCGTTAAGTTAAATATAAAACACAATTTTAAAATAATGCATGTTTTAACACACACACACACACAATATATATATAAAAAAATGAGATGCTGTGAAGTTACAACTCTGCGTTGTAATTCTTTACGGAAATCAATATTGTAATTTAACAATCACTATTCATATTTTCAAAACAATTTGAGACATCGTAATAAAAATAAAGACTGAACTGATGAAACCAGTTTTCTAGCCTCGCGCTGGGGCACCGTTTATTTAGATCGGTTGCCGATTTGTTCCCTTGCTGGGGTTCGGTTTCGGACGGGTTTGAGGAACGGTCGTGTCGCAGCGAGGCGGTGCTTGTCAGTGTTGCCAGATTGTAAATGTCAATGTCTCGTACAAAGGAACAAAAATTATCGTACGACACTCAAAGAATCTCGTACACAATGGTATTGTAAAAGCAAAAGTTTAAATGTGTTCAGGGCCGGTGCAAGGTAAATTGGCGCCCTAGGCGATAGTGAACTTCAAAATTCTCGTACAAAAGCGTACGAGATCCAACTTTACCTCGTACAACGTACACAGGTTCTAAATTCTCATACAAATACGAGAATTCTCGTATGTCTGGCAACACTGGTGCTTGTCCGCCCGAACTGCCGCAGTCGTCCAGCTGCGACCTCGGAACGCACCTTGCGTGCGTGGGTGCCCCGAGGGGGAGGGGATAACCAGTCGCCGCCCCCTCACGTTCCCCCCTGCACGACTCCTTGCCTCTCGCCCGGCGCATACCGCTCATTACACGTGCGGCCGGCGAGGGCTGTAAAATCTTTAATGCGCGCGCCGATTTCCCCCCCCCCCCCTTCTTACATCCCATCAACACGGAGACATCCGGCCGAGGGGCGTATCCAGAATGGGACAGCTGCCATGCTATTACTACCACCACCACCACCACTACTACTATTTCTACCAAGGGCGCAACAACAGGGAGGGGGGGATGGCAAGGGTATTTTGCCCCCCCTCCCTCCCCTCTGAAACCTTGAAGTGGGGGCAAACGGGGGCAAAGAAAGTGCTGTGTGATCAATTTTTTAGATAGCAAAACTGTTTAAATAGCACCATTTTCCACCTTCAAATACAAATTTATAGGGGGGGATCGATGATTCTTTATAAAAAGGTAGGTATATGTATTGCCCCCCTTTTGGAAATTTAGTTGTTGCGCCCCTGATTTCTACTACTGTTATTACAACGCAACGAGTTGTCCAAATGTGTCGCTGGTAACCGTAATGATTGCTTAAATGTTCTGGACCCTTTTTTTTTAAATAAAAAAATTATGAAAGTCATTTTTGAATCTTGAAATTACACTTCTTTTATCTTCATTCCTCCGCTCGGATTTCGTGGTAGCCCTCTGCTCAACGAGAATATTCCGCGCTAGTCGACGGTCTTTGAGCTCAGAGTCGACACCGCGCTAGAAGCACCAGCGAGGGTGGCTCTTATCAGCCCGCCTCACTAGCAGCAACACGCCCCTGAGTAGGCGGGGCCCTTTAGTCGCGGACGGAGCTGCGCACTGGAGAACGTTTTGTGCCCAAACGTCTACGGTGCCCGCCAGCACGTGATAAGTTACGCGACCATTCAGGATGCATACTGTTAAATATTTTTTTTTTCGTGTAGCCATAACTCAGATGCGCATTAAAACTGGTTTAAAACTACTTTTTTCTTCTTATTATTTTCGCACTTCACATTACCTGCACAGATAGATGTCTACATATCGGCAACATAAAAAGACGGCGTAAAAATACCTTGCAAATTCCTTAATTTCTCATACTTGGGCACTGATTTTACCGTGGCCAGTATATAAAAATCAACAACGTTTAATACTTACACATTGAAATATCATCACAGTAAAAAAAAAAACTTTCAATTAAAATTTACGAAAAAAAAAAAAAAAAACTAGTTACAAATATTTTGGGGATCTTCGGAAATTTTCGGATAAATTCGTAAATTTTTCAAGTATCGTGTTCACTTAGAATAAGAACTTAAGATACTCAGCTAAGAATATTAATAAATAAAGTTTCTTAAAATTATTCATACATGAAAAAAAAATTTCTTCCGCGTAACTTTTAATGATATCACGCAAGATTCCGGAATTTTAGTGCACTTTTTATTGAAAAGTCCTTAAACTTACTGTAATTTCTAACAGTGTTGTCACGTTGCACGAAAAACAACTCTCTCTCTCTACCGTGTTAAATACTCTTCTTTGTTAAACATTTCCATTTTAAAATTACGAAGAACGCTGATTAGAATTCTCCAGAGATCTTCGTAAATTAAAAGGGTGCTGAGTTCACTAATTTTTTAAGTCTACAGAAAAAAAAAAACAATCTTTATATGTAGTTCCTGTGTCTGCTAACCCTGTTTAAAACGGAGCACAAAAGTTCTAAACACAACTTAATAATGCAAAGAACATTTTTGAAATGTGTCTGGAACATTTTATTCTGTAAAGGTAAATTTGAAACGAGAATTCTAGGAGTACATTTTCTTGTTGTAGATATTTCATCAAGAACATCATATTTATTATATAGTGGAATATTATAACTTGCTGACTACACGTGAGCATTTTGTTTACATGTTTTTTTTATTGTTTGTTTCAATGTTAATCCGAGGATGAAAGCTATTAAAAAAAAAAAAAACCTTTAAAGGCGTTAAAGCTCCTCTAGGCTCATACAAAAACCTTTTAAGCTCTAAATGGCCCATCTGAGAGCCTTACAAGATTGATCGTATTACTTCCCACAAATTTGGGGTAGTTGCTTGCTTACATTTTGGACCGTCAATTTTAGCATATACATATGTTGCTTTCAAACTAAATATATGTACCTATGTACCTCGCAGGCATAAGAAACTCTGTGCACTTTCAACCATAAACTTGACCGTTTGACGTTCTTTCTCTATTAGCATACGACATTAAGATCTAAATTTTACAAAAATCCAAATATTTTTGGCAGAAAATGAATAAGTAAATAAGTGAGGCACAATTTAAAATTATTTAAACTGCTCTCTTGAAAAATATGTTTTATTTGAACATAGTGTTTTATGCCTCCGGGATACACACACACACACACTTTCGTAGAAGCAGAAGAGAGGAGGGGGGGGGGGGGCCTTGCTTGTGCTTGAAAAAGCGTGACTGAGGAACGGGTTTTATGACAAAACTATGTCTCACGGAAAATTCTCTGTATATTTTTAAGTTTCATTCCTATTACATGCATGAAGGCCAAATATGGGCAGTATATACAACATACAATACATCCAGAGATGACTTGTGTCGGTTAAAACAAAATGAAAAAAAAACACGGACCGTGAAAATACAATACATAGATATGTGTGTGTGTGTGTGTTTATAATACTTTATCTCCAACAGAAATCGGAAGTTTAGAGTCCGGTGTGTTTACTACGAAGTTTCCAGCTACCTGGAACCACAAGGAACTGTTCGTTCATTTGACATGTATTCTTTCTTCGTTGAAAAGTCAGTCGACTTAACTGCGGTTACTAACAGTGTATGGGAGGGTTTGGGAAATGATTGTGTGTGTGTGGGGGGGGGGGGGGGTAGGGGGGTGACGGAACGTGTCATACCTCGCTGGCCGCAGGCAAAGGGCGGCGGATGCCTCAGCGACGAATCGCGATTATCCGCTCTTTCGAAACGCTGCTCTGTTCTGTGGCTGCGTGGCGGACGTAATCACACCCCTCGCTGTTAAAAAAATAAAAAATAAAATAAAAATCACCTCAAATTTATGAAGAACACCGGTTTCAAATTATCCAGGGATGTTCGCAAATTAACCGTTATTTTCGTATCCTTAAGGGGGCTAGGTTCACTTATAAACTGAATCCACGAGAATAGTCTTGGTATTGGTATACAAGCACAAGGGCGTCGCCAGAGGGAGGGGTAGGGGGGGGGGGGCGGCAGTTGCCCCCCTAGAGCCCTGGAGATTCAAAAAAATGTAGCCAAATGCAAAAAAAAATACACATTTTTCTCATAACTTGCGCCCCCCCCCCCCCCTTTCCGGTAGGCCATCGGCTGGAGACGCCCTTGTACAAGCAAAAAACATTTTTAAAAAAATTGGTTACAGCTACTGCGAAACACAATTATTCCTCCCACCGTGGGTTTAACCCGGTTTGTAACAACAACAAAAACATAACTCGGAAATTTAAATACGACGTTATTTTCTACGAAAACCAAGTTACCTAGATTAAATACACTTTCTTGGACATGCGCCACTGCAGTTTTGCACTGTGTCTCATGGGAAAAATTTCATAAATGCAAAATAAGAAATAAAAATATATAAAAATTAAACCAACAGAAAACAAGCCTAAATCAGCTGAAGTCAAACAGACACAACGCGACGATGAACCTAAACAGGTATTATGGACAAACACAACGACGACAGCACAAACACATTCAGACTTAAATATATCAGACAGAACGAGAATTCCGTGGAAAAAAATTATAATAACAACACAGATGAACACAGTGGGCTAACAACGACAGACAGTTCCAACAATAACAATACGACAAAACGTGGACAACGCAGCAAATATACGAACAAAACGATGAAGATAAACGATGACAACGACGAACACAAGTAGGTTTCCTACGACAAAACAGTTCGAATTTTGGAGTAAAACGGGAAGTTTTCCCCTCGAAATAGGGAACACCAGTATGACCGTCGTGACGTCACAATACAAGATGGCTGACAAATATGGTCCTGCTCCACGCTCTGATGGCTCTAGTTCCAGGAGGAACTATTATCTACTAGTGTTATCTATTATTACGAAGAAGCCTTTGCTTTTGTTACAGGTGGATTTTTAGGTGGATATTTGTAAATTTGCTCTAACTCCCAACCGTGTAGCCTGCGACGACGCTATGCAGCCAGGAGAACACGTGGGCTCGCGGGTGTTTTTCATCTCGATGCCTTCCGGCCAAGAGGAAGATGTCCCCCTCCCCCTCCCCCCCACCCACATCACGAGACAAGGTGGAGACAACCTCCGGACAGTTCAACGCACGCCGATAGTCGATGCGTGGGGGCTCCTGGGTTAGACTTCATGCACAGATAAAAAATAAATTTTGTACGTTTACAAAATATTCCTTTTGAAACCAGTTGCCAATAAATAGTTTGTAATACTACAAGAAATACATTGTAAATTTTTACTTCATGGCTGTGGTTATTTTTTTACAAGTATGAAATACGTTTTTCGTATAATACTGTGAGTTTTACTCGTGAAAAATTGACGCAAAATTTTATATTTTAAATTGATGTTTCATCAAGAATAATTTTTGTTTTTAAAAAAAACACGTAAGAGACAATCGATTCTTCGACAGTTTGACTTTGTTTTATTGTATCATGCTTTTATGTGCGCAGTTAATAACTGTAAAGCTTTTCAGGGAACGGTTATCAAAGAACTTTAACTTTCGGAGGTACTGGGACAACACAAAGGATAAATCCCCGGGCAAGAATAAAAAAACAGTATTACTGTGAACATTTTTTTTGTAGTGACACAGTGGTTTTCATGTAAATATGCGAATTAAGAAATAGGATCTGTAATTTTACATGAATATTTCTGTTCCATATACAAAAAAAACATTGCTGTGTATAACTAACAAAATTAATTTGGTCCAGTGTAAGCTATGATCAGATAAAAGTAATAAAACTGAGGTGGTTTTGACCGAAGTGCGATCAAAGTCCATGCCGTTTAACTAGGGCCACGCATGTATGTACTTTTCGCGATAAGATTTCCATAAACTGTGTGTTAAAACTTCGTAACAGTGTCTGTGTTTCGTGGTTGGCTGGGTTTATTTCAGGCACTTATTTAAACAGTCAGCCAACCAATCGAAGTCAACCAGTGCGGAAGCAAACGCGTCCTGAATGGCCCGACCAAAAAGGACAAAATAGCTTCTCTTGCAGACGACCGCTAATCACAAGGGAACAATCGCTGACGCGGGCATACGCTATTTCAGGCTAATTAGCGACGACCAGATTATTTCGCAACAAAATACACACGACCTTACATTTAACTAGTCTCAAATTTGCGCCGTTCTCAGAATTAGTAGCGGCACCCATTTTCCCAACTGTCACTTACTTGCAAAGCAACATACGACGTGTGTTCACGAGCAGTGCCATTCGCATAAAGTTTTTTTTTACAAGCACTGTTGACATGACAGCAGCGGATAAAATGACACGTAGACCAATCGTTCTACCTTTGAGAACTGTCATATTTGAGACAAGTTACGTGACACGGACTGTAGGACGTGATCACACGAATGTTTCTTTGTGCGTGTGCGTTGGTGTGTGTGTGTGTGAGTGTGTCAAGAGAAGGTTTTTTTTTTCTGAACTCCAGCTTCTGTTGGTTGGAAGTTTTGTGTCTGGAACGATCCTAGCTGACGTTCTTTTCCCCCCCACAGTCACGTATTTGGACGAGTAAACGTGAGCAGAATGCGCCTTTGATTGGTCCCCGAACGAGACGGGGAACCTGTTGCTCAGCCCGCTTATTAATAGCGCTAGATTGCCTCTTCCCAGAACTCCAGAACCAAATTAAACTTCACGGCTACTGTGATGTGGGCCCGGTCTCGGCAGGTCTGAGAGAGGGGGAAAAAAAAAACCGCAGTCGCGGAGAAAGGTAGTTAGTTACCCCGCGCCGCTTCTGAATTACGAGGGACGTCCCGAAAATAAGTTTCAACCATTATTTCAGTCACAGGGAAGCTGTGCGACAGAGCGAGAAAACACGTCGCCACCACAAAAGACAATATTTCCCGAATTAGACGAACGAAAGCGCATACGCAGATTGCAGAAGAATAGAGATAAGCAGCAGACTGCAGAGTGTAGGAAAATAGAGACTAGCAGCAGACCAGAGTGCAGGAAAATATATAAGCAGCAGACCGTAGAGAGCAGGAGCATATATATAAGCAGCAGACCGCAGAGTGTAAGGGAATAAAGACTAGCAGCAAACCAGAGTGCAGGAGGATATATATATATGCAGTAGACCGCAGAGTGTAGGGGAATAGAGACTAGCAGCAAACCAGAGTGAAGGAGGATATATATATATATATGCAGTAGACCGCAGAGTGTAGGGGAATAGAGACTAGCAGCAAACCAGAGTGAAGGAGGATATATATTTATATATATAAGCAGCAGACCGCAGAGTGTAAGGGAATAGAGGCTAGCAGCAAACAAGAGTGCAGGAGGATATAGATATATATATATATATATATATATGCAGTAGCCCGCAAATTGTAGGGGAATAGAGACTAGCAGCAAACCAGAGTGCAGGAGGATATATATATATAGGTATATATATACCTATATATATATGCAGTAGACCGCAGAATGTAGGAGAATAGAGACTAGCAGCAGACTAGAGTGCAGGAGGATATATATATATATATATATATATATAAGCAGCAGACCGCAGAGTGTAGGAGAATAGAGACTAGCAGCAAACCAGAGTGCAGGAGGATATATATATTTGCAGTAGACCATAGAGTGTAGGGGAATAGAGACTAGCAGCAAACCAGAGTGCAGGAGGATATATATATATATATATATATATATAAGCAGCAGACCGCAGAGTGTAAGGGAATAGAGGCTAGCAGCAGACCAGAGTGCAGGAGAATATATATAAAGACTGATGTACAACAGCTAAGTCGATAGCAAACCGTTATAACAGAAAGACGTGTGCTGGAAGCGTCGTTTTCGCGCTATGAATGGGCGCGCGGGACTAGTGTACAGGATACTGCGTTAGGACGTCTCACAAGACAGCCGCAATGAGTGGGTGACAACTGCCCGAGTGTACGTACATAGAACTATGGAGTCCACCCTGGAGGTCATTGATCCAGCGAATTTTTCCGGTCCCTATGTATAGTTAAGTGTATTGGTCTTTTTTTTTTCTTAAGCGACAGAAATAAATCTGTGAATACTCTGTACAAACGAACCTTTTAAGATTTAACAGTAATAATTTATTCAACATGACGTCAAATTATATGCAGGCTTATAACTCCATGTATCTATATGAACAGTATGACAAACTCTGCGCTATCTATACATTTCAATGATAACTGAGTATTGTCAAAATTGTAATGCATATTTTTTTTAAGTTGACATTTATTTTTAAGACTATAAATTACAACATAAACGTGTTAAAGGATAGTTTTACTATTATCAAGTTCAGTTCGGCACAACAATACGCTAAGCATATCCCCAAAGTGTTCGCGAAAGTTAATACAAACGACTGGATCACGCGTTTCCGCCATCTTTTCGAGACTTTGTGAGACTCCCGCAGATGGCAGCACAGTGTTCAGGGACACATTTCCGTTGCAGTCGACTTTCGTTACGTTCACGAAATTACTCCTGGCGAATGCCGCACACCGAGAGTTTTTAAAAATTGTTTGTAAAGAAATTTTGAAATATTAGATGAATTTATTTGAATGTTTTAAGAGAGTCTTTCTTTGGGCAAAAACTGGTCGTTACCACAACGCCGAAATACCATAACGCCGAATGACAAAATTGACCACAACGCCGACAGCTAGAAAACTGCTATGTACCACAACGCCGAAATAACAACTGAATGAATTTGTGTGTGTTTCTTAAATGTACCTTAACGCCGAAATACCACAATCAAGCCTAACCTTACCTAACCTAACCTAGCGTAATATAACCTAACCTAACTTAACCTAGCCTATCCTAGCCTAGCCTAACCTAACCTAGCTTAACCTAACCTAGTCTAACCTAACCTAGTCGAACCTAACCTAACCTTTGTGGCAGTCCTGCAATGACATTTTTCGGCGTTAGTATATTTCGGCGTTGTGGTGCGTCCCCGGCAAAAGAACGAGCTGTCCGCCGGTCTGGCGACTCACTCCCATTCAGCAACGCTCTGGTGAATCGCTGCCGGCTGTAAATCAGTTTTATTTTGAAAAGACAGAGGTTGGTGACTCTGGCGCCCACGTGCTACCGGACGACCATCTGGCGAGCAGCGCTGACGGGGAGCAGTAAAAACTCGTGTGCCCACGCAGCCTTCAGCGCGCACCTAGCGTCGTCTGCGAAACTTGCCGTCACGTCTCTCTCTCTCTCTCTCTCTCTCTCTCTTTCTCTCTCTCTCTCTCTCTATCCCTCCCTCCGACACACGTGCCATATTTACAAACAAACAAGTCGCCAGCATTGGGGGGAAGCCTGAGGTGTCCATCAAGTTCTGTCCCTGCCCGAACACGCCCGAATATTCACCTTCGGCCAACCTCGGATTTATTTATATATATTTACATTTCTCTGTTTATTTTAATGTAGCTATACTAACCTAACTTACCGTCCATAGTGTTTTAAAGTGTTTTAATGTAGCTAACCCCAACCGACCACTTTTAATATTTGAATTCATTTTTCCTGCGCAAAAATAAAACAAATCCCGAAGTTGGCCGAAGGTGAATTGTTCGGATGTAATCGGGAATGGCAGAACTTTATGTGCATCTTAGGTCTCCCAGCATTGGGCGTCTCACTCTTCCTTGTTTTATTTATTTATTTATTTATTTTTATTTCACTACATCTCTCTGTTGACCCCTATACATGTATGTAATACAATTGGGGTATAGAGAAAGACAATAATTGCACATATAAATTACAAATTGATAAAAACAAATACGACATATTAACAAATCATAATCGCGATACAAACATGATACAAAAAAGACAACATACCACACCATATTGAATAACAACTACCTATATAAATTATAAATTATTTTTAAAATAACTACATGAGTTCAAATATTCATTGATATTATAAAAACAATTCTTATGTGATATGTAATATGTTGTAGGTCATCAGTAGGACATAAAGATGGATATAGAAAAAAATTAATCAGTCTTGTATTTGAAAACAAGTGTCTGGGATATGAAAGGGGGAAAAATAAATTTACCACAACAGAGATCTTTCTCGGTGTAAGTAGGATATGAGAGCATTTTTGTTACTCTCCTTTTTGTCTCTCACAGCCAACAATCAGTTAACAATTTCTTTTCTTTTTTTTTCACTGATCATTAATAAATACTTTGATATCGGACTTAGCTGGTAGATAGAAGCAAACTGATAACAGAATAAGCCTGCGCTGAAACCACTATGTTCTGACAAACAAGTCTGAGATATTCTGACGAATTCATCTGCGTCAGAACACGCATCAACTGTAGCCATACAGGTAGCCTCAGTTTCGCAGCATAGAGTAAAGGGCGCGCACTGTTACCAGAGTGATACTGCTCGGCTACATAGGATAAATGCGTTACACTTATCGTTCATAAGGCTTAATTACACTAATGTAAATAATAACATTTTTCAATTTTAATATTTTTCTAACTTTTCACGACTGAAAAAATGGTATTATTGACAGTATCATTACAGGTGTAGTCATTCTGTAAACACTAATTCTAAACTACATGCCAATCATTTCACAAGAGAAACTATTTGTAACAGTCTGTCACTATTTATTTAAGGCATTCAATTAAATCATGTGCCATGTTCGAAAAGAGTCAAAAATGTTAATATTAAATTGTAAAACAAAATTTGTTGAAAAAGGCATTCGAAACCAAGGTGGCAACTTTTGGTTCTGTCTGTAGAAGCATGAATAGCTAGGTTTTAGTTTCATAAGTAAGTTATCAAATAAGACGTACAAGCAATAAGTCACCGGAATGAATATCAGAATATCTAAATTTTAATATAGTTTGGATAACAGGTTCACATTTTAAATCTTAGCAACACGAAATTTACTATTTATGATATGTCTATATCATAAAAAAATTTCATGACTTTTAACATTGCGGAAACATACTTGTAAAAAAAATATAGTGAAGGAAATCACGGCATATAGTAGAAAAAGTGTTGTGTTAAAAATAATAATATATATAATATTTTTATTTCAGATTATATCAACGTCCCACCTTATTATGGGAGTCTTAGTGGGGGACAGGCTATTAACTTTTTAATCGTGAATCTAAAAACACCCATGGAACTCTAACCAAAAATTTCAAGGTAATAGGTCAGTAACACCAGCCCCGAGACCACCGAGGCAGGCCATAGATAAATTAAACTTCTGGTGACGTGTCGCATATTTCAGGCAGAAAGTCCTACTGTCGTCCACCCCGCGTATTTGACTGGAGTTCAAAACTGCCAGCACGTTCTACGACTTGCATGATATCTTCTCAGCAGGGAAGCCTAAGATTCACTGACGGTAGGAATAGAACCAAGCGTTCAGAATAAAAAAAACTACATTTGCGACCATTCCTTCATTTTTCACGATTGTAGGATATTTTAAATGTTACCGACCTTGCGCAACCAAACTTTCATTTTAGTTACGTTCACCTAGACGTGCAAAAATATACTCTAACGGAGAAATTTATTTATTCAACAAATCTAACCTAAACAAAAGAAGAAAAAAAGTTTTTTTAACTTTTTCAAAAATTTCCTTTGGAAAACGGTTTCCAAGAAATAGTTTGTAATATTACTATAAAACTGTTGTAAATTTTTCACAACCCAATGCTAAGGTTATTTTTGAATGTATGGAATTCTGAACGTTACTAGTAGTGATTAAGAAAATTGTCGCATAATTTTAAATTATGATAATATTTCATTCACGCTTAATTTATTTGAATCATGGAAAATATAAGCGAATGTTAAACAATTTGCTCATGTAGGCACTCGGACAACACAAATAATAAACAAATAATAACTTCCCGGGAAAGAATACGAACCAGGTGTAAATGTACAAATGTACAAATATCTGCAGTTTCACACGATTATTTCAGTTTTATTTACAATGTAGACTGCCGTACTCTTTAAGAACAACACCAAAACCAAAAACAAAAAGAATTGGTTGTCTGAAAAGTCGGTTTACGGACGATAGTTTAACGCGACAACGTCATAAAAAAACATTGATGAAATGATGGCATACTTTTATGAATAAAATTGAATCATTTTTATTGAATTATCACTATTTTGTATGGATACAAAGAAGGAGTGAAATGAAATCTACAATTTAATTGATATATTTACTTTTATTTGCACTCATTAATTCAAATATGTTTATTACTTTAACGAAGAGATTATTTTAACTATAACTTTTATACATGTTTGCTATTTAACTTCTTCCAATCTGTGTTATTCTGTTAAGGATAGGACGATGATAGGAAAAGTAGGAAACGAATGGGGGTGTTTCAAGTTTACTGTGCCTCGAAAAAGTCAAATCGATGGTTGTTCCAATCGAGTGGAAGAGAGATAGATGCGGCGCAAGCGTACAATGAGCGTAACGGGACACAGCGTAACGGAACAATGTGCGTAACGGGACACTTTTTCGTGCGTGCAGCCTGCGTTCATCGATTTATTAGACGTTGTCACGTCAAAAATTGTTCGAAGATGCACTAAAGGGGCTAATTATTCGGGCGTCTGAGACTCGGGGTTGGAGAATGTAAGGTTCCTCCTCCCGGCACGGCATGTGCGCCGGCTTGGAGACACGGCAGAGAAGACCCTGAGCTGCACACGTGGAGTTGCTGCGATCCGCGAGCGAGATCCTTGCGGAGTTCTGGTGGCACGTGCGCCTCTCCCGTCGCCTTTCGGTCACGTCTGTCTCCCGTCAAGAGCTCTCGCTACTCGGCGGAGGAAGCGACCCCCCCTTCCCCCCCTCTCTTCGGCCGAGGACCGCGCCAGAGGCCTCGCAGCCCGACTCGGAGGACGGGGTCTCGGGAAGCCTACGATTCACTCGTCCTTCTGGACATACCCGAATACTCACGTCGGCAAGCCTTCTCTTCACAGGCGAGAGAACCAAACCCGAAGTTCCCCGAAGTTCATGCTCGATTTTTTTTTTTCCCCCGTACCACAACAGGTGTATTTATTTGGGAGAAAACCGTTTACATGATTTCACAGCATCTTTAACGTAGCTATCCTAAACAAATCAACCGTCCACAATGTTTTAAAGTATTTATAATGTAGCTAACCTAACCTAATTGAACATTAGTTATCATGAGTTGTATATTTATTTACAATGAACAAAAAAAAAAACAAACGAAGATTCTCTCGTCTGTTGAAAGAAGGCTTGCCAACGTGAGTATTCGGATATGTCCAGAAGGACGAGTGAATCGTAGGCTTCCCGACGGGTCTCGCGACAGCGTGGATGAAGGCCACTTTTCAACAGCACACGTCAGCATCTGGCTCGATCGCGAATAGAACTGCGCTGCAGTGGTATACGGTTTGCAGTGCGCGGAATCCTCTCTATACTGAAAAAAAGTTGTTAATGAAATTTAAATATTCACGTGAACTATGAGATATTTTTTAAATTTGTAAATTTACATGAAAACAACTGTAGCACTACAAAATAGTGTTCGCAGTAATAATTAAAGTTACTCTTGAACCGTTCCCGTAATCGTAATACAGGATTAACTACGCAAAAAAAATATCAAATTATTGAATATTCGATTACATTTTCCGTGATTTAAACAAAATTATATCAAAATATAAAATTATGCGCCAATTTTCTTTAGAAACACTCAATATCAATTCGAAAAAAGTATATCATATATGCAAAAAATAAGCATAGCCATGTGTTGTACAAAGTTACAATATATTTCTTGTAGTATTACAAACTATTTCTTGGCAACTGGTTTCCAAAGGAATGTTTTGTAAATTTACAGAAATTTTTTTTTTCTGTGTAGAAAGTTTTTTCAACTGAAATGAAGACATGGGTCTGCTTCAAAGATTTCGTACTAGTATCGGTGCAATAAAACTTAGCGATGTGAAGTTTCTTTAAATATGTAACATCTAAAACTTAAAAGTAAATGCAGTAAAAAAAACTGTGATGAGAATTTAGATGTTTATACAGCTTTCGATTACTGCAATAATCAATGTATATGCCTTTTGTATGTTAGGTCTATAAGGCTCAAATTTAAAAACCTGTTGCTGGGTTTTCCTTGATTATAAAGCATTTGGCACGCTATAACGTATTTGCTGAATTGGCTGTTAATACCAGTTGTCCTCCAACCGAGTTCTTCTAATCAGATGTAAATGAAGTGAATTTTCACACACGGTTGTATGGTACAAACGAGTGGACATGTGATACTACAACTTTATTATCTCTAATAACCAGTGGTGGGAGTAGGCTGTGTGTTTGTTGTGAAACCCGAGAACGTTCCAGAGTTGAAACAGCCGTCATTGGCTTGATTGTTTTAATTACCACACAGTATAACAAGTGTTATGATATCCAAAATTATTGTTACCAGGTTGCTTTGTCATAACTTTGCAGCTTACAGCTAGTGAGGTCGTGAAAACCTTTTTAAGTTCAAAAAATATATAAAATATAGTTGTTTCAATAATATTTTATTATTTATTGATTTGAAACATTGTCGCAAAATTGGCTAATGAATCCACCAGCCGAAAAAAAAAAAATTTTATAGCAGTTCTCGAGTTAAAAAAAATTCAGGCAGACTTTTTATAAATGTGAAATTGATATATTCTGGGTTTCATTTTTGTTTTGTTTTAAGACCATCCACGAAAAAAATTCCTGTAAAAACTCCAAAAACTCGAGGCAATTGTCTTTGTTGTTCATATAAATCTTAGATTTCTAATGTAGTGATTCAAACAAAAACGTCAGATAGCAACACCGGACAGTTATAGGGTAAATAGTACAAGCAGGACTGCGAAAAAATAACCCAGGCGCATGATGTGTTCCTGTAGTAATAAGTATTTTAATAATATAGTTTATTAGTAATTGGCACACATTTTTTCACTTCTACTAGAGAATTTCATACCAAGCACTGAATGTCCTCTATTACCGTGAATTGGATAGCAATAAAAAATGTTGTAGAAAAGGATGTAAAGTCGTGTTAATGTATTGGTATAATCAATTTCAAACAAATGCAACGTCGGTGCCGGCCATGTGTACATGTTTATTGGTAAGCCTTTATTTGTATACTCTTGTCTGGGATACATGTACGCTTCCCTAATTATGCAGCTGTGCTGCCATTAAGAGGCTTATTTTTGATAGTTGGGACCCACAGTTGCAGACAATCAGGAATCACATAGATCCCGACAAGAGTGTATAAAGAGAAAGAAGAATACCCTCAGCATGAAACTACTCTGATTATGGCGACTGCAATTTCGACGCGGCTGAATTCCACGAGCCGAAAAAACTTTCAGATGGTCAGAAAGGAACCCATGACCTCCCAATTGCGAGCCTGACGAGCTACCAAATGACCAAACACGCTAAGGACGTGATCAAACACGCTTTTCTGCCAAATATAAAATGAGTATACTATCGTGTATTTGTTCCAATGCTCTCTTTATATAAAAAAAAATTGGTTGTCTGTAAAGTCGGTTTACGGAGGATAGTTTAACGAGACGTCATAACAAAACATTGATGAAATGATTGCATACTTTTATGACTAAAATGAAATCATTTTTGTTGAATTATAACTATTTTGTATGGATACAAAGAAGGAGTGAAATTAAATCTACAATTTAATTGATACATTTACTTTTATTTGCACTCATTAATTCAAATATGTTTATTACTTTAACGAAGAGATTATTTTAACTATAAATTTTATACATGTTTGCTATTTAACTTCTTCCAATCTGTGTTATTCTGTTAAGGATAGGACGATGATAGGAAAATTAGGAAATAAATGGGAGTGTTTCAAGATTAATGTGTCTCGAAAAAGTCAAATCGATGGTTGTGACAATCAAGTGGAAGAGAGATAGATGCGGCGCAAGCGTACAATGAGCGTAACGGGACACAGCGTAACGGGAAAATGTGAGTAACGGGACACTTTTTCGTGCGTGCAGTCGGCGTTCATCGATTTATTAGACGTTGTCACGTCAAAAAAGAAGTCTACCGCTGATGAATTTCCAGCGCACGTTTAACGAGTTCACAAGTGCGAGCACTAAACGCGCGAATCACTGACCGACCACCTGTTTGAGCCCGGTGGAGACTGAAGGCGCCGTTCACCCAGTGGGTGGGGCCATGGTGTACACCATGGATGGGGCCAGCCAGCCGCCACGGGATGTCACGATAGACAGCGTCGTGTAACTTTTCCCAAAGTCGACAGCTCTCACAAGTAGCGCCCATGTTCGTACGTATCCATCTGATGAATACGTATGACTTTTTTGACGTGACAACGTCTAATAAATCGATGAACGCCGGCTGCACGCACGAAAAAGTGTCCCTTGCGCACATTGTTCCGTTACGCTGTGTCCCGTTACGCTCATTGTTCCGTTACGCTGTGTTCCGTTACGCGTCGGCGAGTACAGTAATAATAGGTTATGTTAAAATTGACTAAAAAATTATGGTGGTTCATATAATTGATGATAGATATTTGATTGCATACAGTTTATTCATATGAAAACTTGTTCATAATTATATTTAAACTTTATAGCTAAACGCCAGTTTTTTAAATTAATTACAAGTCATCTACACGTGAACTGTTTCGTCGACTGTTTATAAAGTGAAGTGAAAAGTTAATGTGGTTTTCATTGCTTATTACAACAATAATTTCGGCAATAAAGGTTAATTATTATTGTATTTTAAAAATCTGATTACCAGTATAATTTCAAGTATTTATTCTTTTATTATTAAAATAAAAATGATTCAATTTTATTCATAAAAGTATGCAATAATTTCATCAATGTTTTGTTATGACGTTGTCACGTTAAACTATCGTCCGTAAACCGACTTTACAGACAACCAATTTTTTTTACCATATTTTGTGGACAACTCAATGAGATTGTCCGTGTTTGTGAACTACGTATTGTAAATGACAGCTGGAAAATGGGTATTCTAAGCCAGTACATTTCGAGAGAGGAGTAACATCACAGAACACCTAGACCAAACATGACTAACACTGAAGGGTCAAATTTCAAGATGAAAATATTTAAAAAATCTAGTTGGTTAGTTTGTATCTAGTGTGGTATTTTTGGTATGAACAGACACCATCTCCACTTCCGGGTCCTGTCGTTTAGTGGTATTTTGGTTTGTAACGGAACAGGTATCTTTTCACGAAAAAAAAAAAAAAGTAATCCGAACACTCAATATACCGTGATAAAGTTTGCCCTTTCCAGCAGGTTTTTTTTCTCTTTGTAATTAGCAGCAATCAGCAAGAGAGAAGCCGTTACCTTATTTTTGGCGGGGCCATTCTGAACGTGTTTGCATATTCACAACGTTTATAATCGCGGGCCATGGGTTGGTCACCAACTGACGTAGACTAACAACCTAAGAGTCATAGATATATAGGGTGTTTCTGGGCAACAATTACGATGCCCGGCAGATGATACTCTGCTAAAAATTCTGACCTTAAATTCACAAAGAACGCTGATAACAAATTATCCATTGGTATTTGTAAATGTACCTTTATCTTCATAAATTTACGGGTACTAAGTTCACTTACTTTGTGCATGAATCCACAAGAACAATCATGGTGTGTCAGTAAAACATCAAAAATCTGTTAACACTACAGCAAGAACGGTCTTATTATTCTACGTGTGTGTATACTCTGTTTAGAACGAATAACACAACTCGGAAGTTTAAATATTCGATGGTCCGGTTATCTGAAGAACTCTTACGAATAACTATGTTTATTTAAGTGAGTTATTCTTTGAAAGTCAGTAAATTTACTGTAATTTCTAACACTGTATCTTACAAAATAAAATTACGAAAATATATTTACAACTTTTCCTTTGAGTGGTTTCTAAGGGAGGTGTACGTGCCATTAAAAATATAATTTAAGAACTCTTTCCTTATTTAATATTGAAAATTTCTTTCAGCTGTAGGTAGCTGAGGATTTATATTATCATTTGTCGCAAAGCGTTTTGCTGCATTCAGCTACGTATACGTCAATATCAATAACACCGTGATAATAAAATACATTTACAGTATTATCTACAAAACTTATTTAGATGTCTGAAGGTTTACTCAGAGGAAGTAAAAAAAAAAAACAGTCATTAGGTTAGTTTTAGTTACGAAAATAGCTATGTCTTATGGAGCCATTTTTTTAAGTGAACATAATTTTTTCCCAGCTGTAATTATGCAGCTTTATCAGTGAAATAATTTCTCAAATCGTACTATTAGTTTTCGAGTTTACTTTTCACAGTAAAAATATCATACTCTCTTAATACTAGATATTAATAGAGATAACATGAATCTTACTCCTATGAAAACTTGGTCGAGAGTATAATTCCCCTTCATTGACAAAATAATTGGGGAGGGGGGTAGGATAGTGCTGGAAATTTACATACAATAAAAATGTTAGCTGTGCGCACAAAAAAAAAGGGGGGGGGGGTGAGACACGCCCGGGTGACGAGGTAAGGATAGATATTTTGATTTAGGTCGGCGCTCGTTGACATGTTATGTATGTCGATGGATAGATATCATTTGAAAAACTTGTTCGAGACTTCTAGCTCGTAGTATTTCAACAGATAAAATACTGTGCAACTGAAAAAATTACGTTAGGATACAGGCAATCCTCTGTGACGTACGTGTGACAAAATTCTCGGACGCGACAGACTTTCCATCGCGTCGTGAATTGCAACGTTACTGAAATGCGAGTCATGATTTCGTTCCTGAACGATGCTTAGACTGGTGAATTGGTGACGTTGTTTTTATTTTTTATTACTTACTCTTATTATTATTTTTATATTTTAATGTTTTTTTTTACGAAATCTTTGAAATATGTTTACACCCAGTGATGGGGTTTTTTTCCGGATAAAGTTCAGTTCGGATTAAACATTTTCTCTCAAACAGTTCGAAACAAAAAACTCGTAAACATTGATGGCTATCGTGTGTTGGTGTGTGGTGCATATGTTATGGCCAGAAACCTTTTGTATGTTAACTTTATTTTTTTTGTTAGTCGCTCGGTTAAAAACCACATGTTTAAAAAAACTCAAAATATAATCTGTCGCAATGTTGGCATTCCAGCGTAGTAAGATTAGTGCTGATAATGAGACGTTATTGACGGAAGAGAACAAAAAAAAAAAACTAGATGTATATAAGGCGACATAGCACGTTTTATTCTTAGCCACGGCTACGTGTTTTGGTTTTAGCGTGTACTTCAATTTATTGGCAATATTGGCAATAGTATGAGAAGTTACCGTTTGCACCGCACCTGTGTTCGTTTAGCCGGGGTGATTGGGAAAAAAAAAAGGAGGGGGTGATGGGGAGGGTAGCGCTGGGCTTCGAATGAACCCTTTTTTAAAAGTGGCCGTTATTTCAGGTCCTTGAACACTGGGTGTCCTCCTGCACCCTGGACTGCATATCGAGCGGGAGTTTACAACCAGAGAGTCCCTCGAAGGTTCGCAACCCGTTTATCGTTGATCGGAACGACCCGGGGTAGAGAGGGGTGGCTATAGTCTGCCTCGCCCTTGGATTGCAGCACAGAGCAAACTGTGCCCAACGTTGTCAGACTGGTACCTCCCAGCTTTAAAATACTCGTATTTTATAACATAGATAGTTATGATAAGTTTTAATTTTACCACGAGGTGTGATAAAAAAAACTGGCGAATAATTTTACTACGAACAAAGTAGGTACAGACTTTTTTTTATCAAATTTGAGCTAATCGTCTTCGAAATTCTCTCCTTGGATAGCAGATGTACTCTCGTCCCAATGTTCATTCCATGATTGGAAGCTTTTATGGATGTGGATAGACAGGAATATTTTGTTCAGCTGAAAACTCTTGGATCAGAAGCGAGGCGTTGCACGGCGCGTTGTCGTAACGACGCGAGAAGGCCATTGAGCAATCTTTCTGGTATACTTTTAGCGAACAAACGCGTTTCTCTCGCACTGTGCTCATGATTGGCCACGCTTTTCTACGACCGTGAGCCAACGATGCCCAGCTAGGAGAGAGAGAGAAATTGGCGAACCATGGTAGCGCCATTTAAACAAGGAAAAAAATGTTCTCGCTAAGAAATCAAACCAATGGGAAAGCAAACATGGTTTCAACTGACCTATGACTTGGAATCCTGCCTTGAGGCCGAACGAATCCACGAAATTTCCGTGTCACTGTCCATGATGCGCGACAGACACGGGACACACCACCTCACTCTTCCGGCTCTGGAAGTCGACTGACAAGTCACAACTTGTTCGAACTTGACACTGACTATCTCAAAGGACCAGGCCATCGAGCTTATTACTTCAAAAGAGACGTAGCATCAGTAGTTGCTGCTACAACAATTCATTAACCGAATTTTTTGATCACACCTCGTATTTGTTGATTTTTCTAAGACTATAGAGAAGACCAAGTGCATTTTGACAGTATTATTACATTAGTATACCTATATTCTGAAAAAAAATGTATATATATATATATTCCAAACACCAATTATTATTCCACAGTAGAAACTATTTGTACCATTAGGTCTTTATAAATAACTAGCTGTACCCTGCCACGCTTCGCTGTGGCACATTGTGATTGAATAGTTGAGAAATGAGAAACAAAACAAAGAAAACATTTCATATAAGTTTAATTTTGCAATATTTGTGGATATACAATATTTTTTTGTTTTTCCACTGTATGCGTAGATATAAAGACTATCTGGTTTTCCGACTCGGGAACACGCAACATACAGTTGTCCATGTGAAAAGCAATCCGCATCTAAATCTAAACCACACAATTCTAAAGATTGACTTTGAGCTTTATTGATTGTGATTGCAAATGCCAATCGAATTGGGAATTGCAATCTTTTAAATTGAAATGGTCTATCGGTCGGGATCATGGGTATTCGAGGAATGAGGACATCTTCACCTTTGAAAGGCCCCGTTAAAATCGTTGCTTCCACTACGTTATTCATTAATTTCTTAACTGAAAGTCGCGTGCCGTTGCAGAGTTTTGGCTGATTAATATTCCGCAAGAGCATAATTGGCACACCTATTTTCAATTTAAGTATGTGTGGTGGTATCCCTGGCAGATCAAGTGAGTTTAAAAATTCCGTTGGATAATTAACTACATCATCTGCTTCCACAATGGTGTCTATCGACTTATATGTAATTTCATCACTTTGAATACTGGATTGAATAACATTATTAAGTTGATAGACATATTTATTCTTTGCGGCAAGGATAGCTCTTTCACTGAGCCAATCGTGATTTCTATGATTTTTTTGAATGTCAGGAAATACTTTTCGATCAGTTCTTCTTTCGATGTTACTAAATTACAAAAATGATCGGGAAATGATATTCGTCTAGACGTCTCATCGACTGGCAGCTGCCCATTTCCAATTTCCAGTAACTGTCGTGAGAATACCTCAGCTGATGGATCATTCTGCAACTGGACACGCATATTCGTAGTCAACTGCAATGTACGTACGTGCCGCCATAGTGTTGAATATTTCAGGCAAGCATTTATTTCGTCTGCTGGTGTCGATTGAGAAATTACAGGCAATGTTTGCCTAAAGTCTCCTATGAGCAATATCAATGCATTCCCGAATGGTTGAACGTTTCCACGCAAATCTCGTAACGATCGATCAAGAGTTTCAAGCGATTTTTTATGTGCCATCGTGCATTCATCCCAAACAATTAGTTTACATTTTTGTAATACTTTTCCCATACCGGATGCTTTGGAAATATTGCACGTAGGAGTCTCGATGATTTGCATGTTTATTGGCAACTTTAGAGCTGAATGCGCAGTTCTTCCACCTGGTAACAATGTCGCAGCTATTCCAGACGAAGGAAGAGCTAATGATATGTCATTTTTTGATCGAACCGTTGCTAGAATCAATCTAATTAGGAATGTTTTCCCAGTTCCCCCAATTCAGTCATTTATCATTTTCATTATGCGATCATAAATACCTTTCTGTTCATGCGTTAATTTGGGAATGTTCGATTACACATATGTCTGAAGATCATCAATGTTATAACTCTGTTCACGGCGCAAATCTACATCAAATGCAGCAGTCGCAGTTCGGGTTGGTGCTGGCATTCCTAATTGACTAAGCACTTTATTTGTCTTAAATATTTATCAATGCTTCGTTGTAAATGCCTTCTGTTAATTCTAAGGTCATATTGGCATTTTCAAGGCGTACTCTATGCAAAATATCCTCAGCCATATAAGATCGATATTTTTCCCATAAGTCTGTGGGAGATGAAGGAAAGAAAGCGGTCAATTTAATTGCGAATAATGAGCGAATTTGGTTTGGATGCAATAACCATCTACACGCAATCCCACATCAAGGGGTGATAGACCCATACAAAAAATAACCTCTACTTACGATTGATGCAATTGTTGTTACTGGCGATAGAACATATTAATTAAATTAAAAATTTAAAAAAGGTATAGGGTCTAAGGAGTTCAAAAATGAATAGCCTAGAACCATCTACATGCAATCCCACATCAAGTGGTGATAGACCCATACAAAACATAACCTCTACTTACGATTTGGATAACGGCGCAGCTCAATCGAGATACGATCACACTAAACTATCTCATTCATATTGTATAATTAGTCCCATACCGGTACGCTTTGTCATTTTTTAATTATTGCACCTCACAATAAAAGCATTCTCATTGTATACAGCCATTTCCCGCCCGCTTCACTTGTAGTTTTTTCCATTGCTAAGAGAAATCCTTTGGCATGGAGAAACGTTTCCATAACAGAAAATGCGTGTTTTTTTTTTTTTTAATGGTGAGAAAACACATTAATAAAATGGCGCAGTTACTTTTCCGCGGTCGCGGGTATGTTGCTGACGTGAAAAGTAGATAAAAACAATCCTTGATGCGGGTTGTATATAATGGTAAAATTTCAGCTCGATCGGTGCAGAACTTTTTGAGTTTTTGAAGCGTACACAAACCAACATAACATTTTTATATATATAGATATGATGTTTTATTGATTTAGAGCTATCGTCATACAGAGGCCAATTTTTTTATATTAAGTCATATTAAAATTTTTATCGAAAAAAAGGGTTGAAACCAAGATGGCGTCTTTCAGTTAAATATACTTAGAAATAAGAACTGTATATTATCAGCTGATGCTCTTGAGGAAATAGAACAAGAAAATGTATGTATTTCACAATTTCTCATTCCAATTTTTTTATGAAAATAAAAAAAAATTGATTAATATTTGATAAATTATTACAGTAAAGGTTTTGTCTAAAACTTGTATAGTCTTTTGGGTTTATCTGGAAACAATGCATACCTGAAATAAGACCAGTGCTATTAGCAGATATCGTGCATTGGAAAGAGAGAGTTAATGTCCATTCAAATTCACACAAGGGCGCAACAACTAAATTTTCAAAAGGGGGGGGGGGGGGGAATATACCTTTCTATAAAGAATCATCGATCCCCCCCTATTTAAGCGGGGGGCCCGGGGGTCCTCTCCCGGGAAAAATTTGTATTTCAAGGTGGAAAATGGTGCTATTTAAGAAGTTTTATTATCTGAAAATTGATTACACAGCACTTTCTTTGCCCCCGTTTTCCCCCACTTCAAGGTTTCAGAAGGGGGGGGGATACCCTTGCCCCCTTTTTGTTGCGCCCCTGAACTAAATGCACACTGCAGTCTAAGGATGAGACTGGGTATGGTAGAAGCAGAGGACCAGGACCTTGCCTTGCCGAGGCCATCAGTTGCAGTCTCTCTAAGCGCGCGTCCGTGTGGGACTGCTTCCGTTGGCCGGCTACGTCGTATCCCCGCGTTCATCCCCAGATAGCGATCCGACCCCCTGTGCTCCAGTTCCCGCACCGTTGATAATTTACAACTCGAGGGGTGTATTTGTGTTGGCGAGGCGGGATGATAAGTGCGACGCCCGCTGGTGCTTCCGTAGCGGTGTCGCCCCAAAGCGCAAGGCTCTGAAATTGGCGCGCAGTCTTCATTGTGCGAAGGACAACTGTGGGAATTGAGTGGTAACAGTAACATTATGGGACGGAGAAATGAAGATAAAAGGTGCAATGCAAGTGCCTTGAGTACATTTCAAGAATCTTTACCGGGTGTTTTTATGCCTGAAAGTAGGTAATTTTGAAAACATGCGTTTTAGAGATTTCCGCTCTAAAAAAAATGTTTTAAAACATGATATGAAAGCAGAACTACCCATCCGCCATCTGGGACACACGGCTATGTTAAGTAGTTTTTTAAACTTTGTGGGTTTTTTTTATGAAGGATCTGCACACCGTATATGTCTTATTCGCCATGTTCGGTTTTTAATTTTCTTGTCACCTCTAATTATTAGTGGAAGGTTTTTTTCTTCAATATCGATCACTGTGGCTTTCCTGCATATTGTGTTCCATGGGATTAGCCAGGATTTGTGGAAGGTTGGTAAGGAGGGGGGGGGGGGGAGGGGAGGTCGAAGCAATTTATACGAATATATTTTTGATAGGCCTGTTTTGCGGTTGATTTCGGAATTACATTATTTTTCAATGTAATTAATCTGACCTAACCAGTCAACCACATTGTTTTAAAGTAGGTATTTTAAATATATTGTTAACTTGACCCAACCAATTTCACAGTAATTTCCCGATTTCACAGTACTTATTTGTATTATGTAAACCTAAACCAAGCAGTCATTAAAACCTCAAACTACTATAGTAAACTATTTGGAAGTATCACAGAATGATCCTAAAACATGCCAGGAAGAAAAAATTCCGGAACTTTGTTCTTATCGTTCACGAAAGTCTCGAAACTGTAGTTTTAATTTTTTTTTCTTTCAACGAGGATTTTCCAGATTTATTCGGCAGCAAAGAACATTTGAAACACATTTACATTTGCTTTACGTTGACGATATCTTGAAATGCCCTGGACATAAATATTTCAGTCGAAGCACGTGCCACATAGGAAAAAAAAATTCTGTATTTTTATATTCAACCAGCTGCAGTACTCAGCGTTGCCCGGGCTGAACACAGGGTGATGTATATTTTCCGCGAGTTAAAGCAAATTGGATAGCGCTATATGATAGTGTAGTGGACACAGAGAATTTACACACAATTACTGTTTGTATGTGTATGACCTATGATTTTTTTTTACCCATGGCGATCGGTTGTACGGTTTAGAAGTTGATGCTCTCCAGCGCCATCTAGCGGCAATTTACAAAAAAAAAACCTTCTCCATGAAAAAAAAAAATTCGATGTTCCAACTTTATGGTGATAATAGTGTCCGAGTTTATATAAGTCATACATACATAACAACATCCTATATATATATATATATATATATTCCTTTGATAACCAATTGCCAAGAACTAGTTCGTAATACTACAAGAAAGATATTGCAACTTTGTTCAAGGGTTATTTTTTTCATTTATGAAATATGTTTTTAGAGATAATACCATTGAATATATATAAGTATTATTTTTACTTAACGATAATACTGAATATTTCTTACGAAAATTGGCACCTGATTTTACATTTTAATTTATGTTTCATTCAAGCATAACTTTCCAAAACCTGGGAAAAAATATTAATATTCAATAATTTGACTTTATTTTGTTTTACTATGCTGGTTATGTGCGTTGTTAATACTGGAAAGCTATTAGGTAAGGGAGCGGTTTCCAAATATTTTTAACTATTTAGGGGTACCTAGTGGTACAACACAAATCATAAATGCCCGGGCAGGAATCCGAACCCAATATACATTTGTTTTGATGTAAAGTACAAACTTACAAAAATATGTAATTTTACACGAATATTTCTGTTCCTTTTACAAAACAAAAAAAAAATGTACCGAGGGACCTTGGTATCGGTAAATGAGGACCACTAATGTAAATTCAGTACGTGAGTTTAGCCTGCAGAGAAAAAAGAAAACCGATGAATATACATGACTATATATTATAAATGAATCTGTCTGTTTGGGGAAAAAAAACGGCATGTTCACTTTTTGTAATAACACACTTCATTGCGTTAATGCACTCCAGTGACGTTGAATCGTGCTCCTTGTGAAAAAGATAAGTTCTGTTCAGCTTCTGTGTATCGCTACAATATGCAGAAGACAGAACACGGTTCATTTAAAACGGCCACGTCTCCGGAGAAATGGCGACTTTTTTTTTTTAAATCTCCTGACAAATTGCATTTGAAGGAGATACAGGTCCCACCAAAAGTTAAAGGCTACTGGAAAATCTAACATGCCTGAAAGTATTAATTCACAAATACCCGGCAGATATTCTTCTTAACCGAAATAAAATTTTTAATAAAACTATTACTTAATGACGTTTTGACACCTAATAAGCAAATTTTATAAAAACAAACAAATAAAAACAAGGCGGTGAGAACTTTTTTCTCTTAAACTGCTGTTCGTTTACGTAACTTCCTTTACGAATTAAGATTCTTATAACAAACCATCGTATTCTTGCAAAGAGGTATTATTTTTACTAAATACAGGTTTGTCCATATATTATACAATCGTCATTATTAAAAAAAAACTTTGAAAATAAATTATGACTATTGTAGTCTTTTCTAAAATAGTATTTTTTTGTTTAACATATAGTTACTAAAATAAAGAAATTTTAATTATTTATTTTATATTGCATTAATTGAGATTTAAAGACGTATTACAATTAAGTAAATAACAGAAGTTTACTGTAACATTAAAACTACTCGTGATATCAAACTTTTAATGGGACCTGTACGGGCCTTTGCTAGCAGGCTGATTCAAACCGTGCATTTCGAACACACGCTGGCACGGATCCGTGCGCCAAGCGGACGGGGCGCCTCAAGTACCACGTGGGCAGCGCACGTGGGAGGGGGCCAATAAAGCGAGTAATTAAGTGTCCCCCCCCCCCCTCGACCCACCGGCGTGTTAGCGCGCGCGGGCTCGCTTCGTGGAAGCGAGTGTCGCAACGAACATACTGTCACGCAAGAGCTGGGCTGTTTCCACTCACGGGGCGCGTGCGACGCCCGTGGGAACCCGTGTGGGAACCCGTGGGAACCCGTGGCCCACTTCCCTGTCCCCAAGGTCGCTTCCCTCCCTCGCCCGGCCGGCGGGGCAATTCAAACCTCTGCTCTTCCACCACTCCACCGACGCCGACGCCCCACGGTGGTTAGCGACGTCCGCCGAGGTCGCGCTGGTTGGCAACCGGCGGCGCTTCCTGGCGGCCCACGCCCCGTCACCGTGCTGCCGGTACACGGAGGGCAGAACCAGAGGGACACGGGAGTCACGCTGCGACCCTTTAACCTCGCCGTCGCCACGTTGTTCCGCCCGAAACTGCGTGAATGTGTAACATGGGTGGTTTGTAAGCATGAATATCAGGGACGTCGGAACAGGAGGGGGGTGGGGGCAGCAGGGGCGAGTCGCCCCCGTGCTGTTATGCATGGGGGGGGGGCGAGATTAGCATTTCGCCCCCACCCCTCCTTTTCTCAGAATAAATATTTGGTCCTAGTAGTATTTTTCTCAACCAGATATTTTAATCCATATTTAATACATACTACGTCATTAAATTCTTGGAATGGTATATTTAATATTTTGGTTCGGAAACTCATTAAATAGCACAATTTTTGCATCTAAAATTCCAAATTTTTCCGGGGGAGGGCCCCCGGACCCTCCCGCTCTACGACTGAGGTAAGTGTGATACATCTTTTCGCCCCCCCCCCCCCCCCCCCCCCACTCATGAAAACGTTCCGACGTCCCTGCATGAATTAGAAACTCCGTGGTTAAAAACAGTCACTTCCAGAAAAAAAGAAGCTTCTGCCAATGTTTTTTGGGCCGTCCAACCAATACGGAGCAACATGTAGTTTTTTTTTGGGGGGGGGGGGGGGGGGAGGTGGGATGAACGGCTTCACACACTTCCCATGTAATCACGCAGACGTGGCCACACCCATGTACAGGGAGGCAATGTAAAATCCGTGTACATGCCGCAAAATTACACATCTCTCAACCCTTCGTTTCCCAAACTGTCACTCGCGAAGCGATCACGCGATGTGGTTTACGAACACTTTCTAGAGGGAAATAAGTGGCAGAGCGCTGTTGGATTCGAGACTGGATTCGAGACAGACTACGCACAGCTACTTCCAGCCGTTTTCCCTTCTTCCAAGAAGAGTCACAAACCGTAGTAGGGTGTTTATAAACCTCCCTCTACTGCTGTGCTGTTCTATGCCACGTGTTTTCTTCAACTTTGCAGGCCATTGCTCTCACTAGAAACCTATCCGACTCACTATTCAGTTTTTACAGTTAGGTCACGTAATTTAGAGAGTAAAATAAATCTCTTATCACTGCTTAAACTTTGTTTTAAGTCATCAGTATTTTAAACATGGTATCAAATAAGTCAAAACAATATCAATCTGTCTCAAAAAGTCCTACCCTACTTTCGGGTCAAATCACGAATCCTTTATTTTGAAGATTAACCCAGTAATCTCTCAACCTGTCTTGTGTGTTCCAGTCCAGGAACTAGTTTACCACATCACATGCGAGATTGAACTACATGGTGCACGCACAAAACTTTACATACTAAAATTTCACTCTGAAAGTATTACAAAAACGTAATATATGGATCTCCAAATGTGACCCACTCAATGACTGATACGAATTCAAATGTTTGTTTTTAAATATTTTACGTACAAAAGGTATTTTTTTACATGTTTTTTCTAGTTTGATTGAGCTTTATTCATAACATGGTGGGATGATGATGCTACAGTCATCTTATACAAAAGTAATAAATATTTTTTGCAAAACACCGCTACCCCGGAGAAACCCCCCGATGGGCTTCGCATGGGGAGCCCTAGCAAAGAAACTGGCTCCCCATTTGGAAGGAATCCTAGAAGGTTTTTTGTTTTCACCCACCGTCTCTTTGGTAGCGTGTCTTGTTGCAAGGTATTGTATTCCTATAAGATAATTGCCACTATTTTCCTGAGACAATCCGCCTTGGAGGACCCGAGCCGCGAACCCGGGTCCTACAATTTGCAAGGCAGGCGCTCTACCCCAGAGCCAGAAGGAACAACGACCTGCCTTCTTCTTAACACTGACACGGAGTTATTCCACGATTTTACTGTAGTTTTGTGTGTCATCAACACGTGTTCATTCATGGCAGTTGATTTGAGAAGCAAATATGTTATGTATTAAAAGAACACTGAGCGAGTGTTTTAGTGCTCGTCAGTGATGTGTGAACATTTAACCTCGGTAACGATTACATTCATGTGTTCTCATGTTGCAAATACACTCATAATGCGAAACTCAGACAAACAGATTAAATGATAAATGACCACAAACGTAATGATGCTGTCAGTAGAAACTATTTTGTAATATTTAAAAGAAAAAAAATCAAAAATTTATACACCTAATGTGATGGCGTGCAAAATAAAATATTTGGTGTGAATAAGCCATATGATTAATGTGTGTAAAGCAACTGCGTTATGTCACCGAGAAGTATCAAACTGGTGACAGTAGGGGGCTGGAGGTGGTGCATAATCTGGGATGGGTAGCCTCAGCCTCTGTGTATAGCTAACGGCTCTAACGCCCTCCTGGTTGCGTATGCGGCGTATCCGCATCCATGCCCATGGGGGACCCAGCCTGGTCATCCTTATAGGATATGAAGGCCGGGTTATCAAAAAAGGAGGAGAGATCCTCAAAACCTGGTGACAGTGCGCGCAATTCACTCTGTACCTACTGCAAACTAAGAGTGTGAGACGCTTTTTATCAGCAGCAACTAGACACGTGCAGCACCATCACAGTGATTTCTGTGTGTCGCAGGAACAGTTATCTCCACCCCAGCTTGCCACTGGCCAGGATTTGGAACACGGAATTTTTTGTGACCTCTGTCGTAAATACTTTTATTTTTTTCTCTCTCTCTCTCTCTATCTCTCTCTCTCTCTCTCATCGAGCTCGAATTTTTTCGACGGCCAGGCCCGGGTGGATGCCGGAGGGGTGGGTCTCCAACCCTTACACGCGGATGTTCGGCGATGACAAGCGCCGCCTGTTCCTGACTCCCGGGAGGGGAGGAGGGGGGGGGGGGAGGTCTGCTCGCCCGTGGAGTCCCTGGCTCGGAGGACGACAGTCGCTGTGGAGCCGACGACATCCACCCTACCTCCCCCCCCCGGCCCACCAACCAACCACCTTAACCAGTTCAATTTCCTCGTTTCCTCTCCGCCATTATTAAAGCGGCAGCGAAGCCCCTTTGTCGACGCACTACGACGGGGAAGGAGGACACCCCGCGAGCCGAATTGTCCTGGAGAAGAAGGAAAAAAAAAAAAAATTACGCCTCCGTCTTCGGATCAATTTCTCTCTTCTTTCCCGTTTTTCTCCCCCACCCTCACGCCCTCTTTCATCCTCCTCTTCCAAAGGGGTTTCCGGACCCTGTAGTTCTTTCTTCCGCGACCGTTCCTCCGCTTGGTCCAGGAAACTTCATCCGCCTCCTTGAAATCGTATCGTCTTTCTTTCTCTCTCTCTCTCTCTCTCTCTCTCTCTCTCGTACTCGACCGCAGACTAATGATGGTAGGAGCAGGTCAGTACCACCACCTCGTCAGTTCTACACCTCGATTCCTCACACACGCACTCTGTGCATCTCCTCTCATTCTCTGGGTGTCACCTTCCACCTACCTTCACGTTTATAGTTCATCGCCGCTACTGGTTCGCTACTTTATTTTTTTTGTAGATTCCTGGATTATTTTACGCATTTGTATTTTGGGGGTTTTGCCCATCATTAAAAAATTAATTCGTAAAATAATCATAGACAGCTTTTCAGGAATATTTTTTTATAAATTAAATAAGGAATATTTAATGGTTTTAACACCTGTAAAGGCCAATTTATATTTTAACCCTCGCATGAAATGTAGGGCAAGTTTTAGTTTTACTATATCAATCAGAAATATCTTAAAATTTAGTTTTCTGAAAACCTTGAAGAACAAAGATTTTCCATGATATTTTAGAGAACCAAATATTTATATATTTTTGATTTTATTTACTAAAAGTAGAGAGTTTTTTTTCTTCACAAATCCTATATATACAAACGGTTAATCCAAAACTATATACAACAACAATAAATTATGGTATGATGAAAATAAAAACAGCCTCTGATGGTTTTAAAACATTAAGAGAACACTATTTGATTATTTAAAACATTAATAAAACACAATATGAATATTAAAAACATTAAGGAAACACTGTCTGAATATTTGAAACGTTAAGAAAAATCTATCTGAATATTAAAAAAATTAGACAAACCACCCTGTTCAAAATAAATAGGAGATGAGAAAAAATTTATTAAAGGATCACTCAGCGGGCTGGCCTGTGACGTCAGAGAGCATGCGGTGTGTGTGTGTGTGTGTGTGTTTGCCTGGAAGGGAGCTAAGCGGTCAGCTAGTGTAACCGCTCACCTGCCGAGATGCGAGCAGAGACACGTGGTGTGTGTGTGTGTGTGTGTGTGTTTGGAAGCCTTCATTTCACAGACGAGAGAGCCACACCCGAACTTCCCCGAAGTTCATGCTCGTTTTTTTTTCCGTTCTATCTCATTGTATAAACCGGTGTGGCATTAAATTTTGCGGTCGATTAGGATAGGTTAGCTACATTATAAATACTTTCAAACGTTGTGGATGGTTGGTTATATTAGGTAAGTATAGCTACATTACAAATACTGTAAAATCATTTTATGGTTGCTTATAGCAAATAACTTTTTAATATGTAGCTATCCAGGGCTAGGAAACCGTTTACATGATTTCACAGTATCTTTAATGTAGCTGTCCTAACCAAATCAACCGTCCACAATGTTTTAAAGTATTTATAATGTAGCTAACCTAGCCTTTTACAATGAACAAAAAAAAAAAAACCCGAAGATGCACGATCGGGCGTTTGGCTCTCTCGTCTGTGAAAGCTAGGCTTCCCGTGTGTGTTGAGGCAGACGAAGGCTGGGTTACACCAACACTCGGCCTTGCGGGACGTGAAACAGACAATTAGATATATAAACAAAGGATAATTTCTATTTATGTTGTAATGTCTGTATACTGCACACTAATGCCAATAAATAAAATATTCGTGTTAAATGTTAACTTTATTCTTTTTAAAAAATAAATGCTATACCTTCATACAAAAAAAAATATATTTTTACTGCCAGCAGGGCGGTATTTTGGTTGCTTTTTTGTCTTACATAGTCTTGTTATTTTCTCAATAGACTCGTTCTGGGGAGGATTTTGTTAATAACACGTACTCGAAATCTCTTACGGCCCACTTTCGATGTTATAAACGAATTAAACCAGAAGTTATAAGTTATTTAGCAAAAAAAAAACAGGAAAGTACGCGTACATATACCTACACGAGTGTAATACTATAAACATCTGGCACAAAACCAAAATCAAGTGTAACAGAGTGACAATTCTTCCGAATAGTGTTATGCATGTCTACAATAAAGATGATAATATCGATAACCGAAAATTAAACAGCTTTTTATTACTGCAACATTGAAATATGCGACACAATTACTTTTAGGTTATAGGCAAACAATTGTATTCGCTCGAATATTAAACACACCTTTGAATCTCAATGGTTGGTGCATCATTTCGAGGTTGGTAGTAGCAGAGGAGTTAACTTCAGACAAGAGCTTTGGAGCTCTCATATAGTTGTCAGCCGCCTGTCCGGAACTTTAAACACATTGCGTCGCGTGACTTTCAATTTCCGCGTTGATTTCAATCCAATTAACAGCGGAGGGTTGCCGTTCAGCTATGGGATTTTCAACCCTACGCATATCTGCTCTCTTGCACCACACTCCTCAGGGAGCATAATATACCTAGTCGTATTTTTTTCCAGCATCCTTCCGGTTTGGCGCATTCTGCAATCCGGCACCGATAAAGCGTCTCGCGTTTGGAATTTTTCGGTTGGGTTCGGGTAGTTGTTGACCTTGACCGCCAACTTTAACATTGCAGAACTCACAAATCTGTAAATAATCCGTGATTATTCTTTTTTTTTTTTTTTTAGAAGAAGAGGTCCGAAGTCCGAATCACTGATGCAAAGTGATATAAGAGAATATCTATAATAATTATGGCCTTTTTATTGTTATATATAACAAATTTTTCTAAATATAATTGTACTATAGGCCAACTTTTATTTGGTATTTCTTTTTAAACCATATAGACATTCGATGATCCGGCAACGAGATCGTTGTCAGGAACATGCCGGATTAAAATAGATTTGCTGTTAGTTCTGTGACACTTTGACCTACCAACTGTGGTTCAAGTTAAAACTGATTTATCCTCTCGTTATTTGACACAAATCGTGTTCGAAAACTCTTGGTTAAATTTCGTTTTAATTTTTACTCTGGGGTGAAGTGTTTTTTTTTTTTTTTTAAATTTTGTTTTTACCGGCGCCCCATTTCGACGGAGAAAAAATTAAGGAGTTTTAATTAAAATTGTATGTTATTCGGGACTCTCTTCTAGGCCGTCTCCGTGGCGAAACCCCACCTGAATGCAATAAACTAAATGAATCGGAAAGCTTGGACCGGGGCAACCGCAAATCTTACCCTTCTCATTCCTACTTCCACGAGTCGCTTGGAACATTTCGTTTCGGCGGGAGCCTTTGCCGCATTCGTCCAACTTTCCTGCCCCCCCTGCTTCCTCTCCCCTGTTCGTACTACCCTCATTTCCAGAGTCACCTTCTGTGACAAGTGTTCGGGCGCCTGGGCACCACGTGGGCAGACAAGGACCTTCGTCCTTGCCTCTGCGTGCTTTCTCTCCGCCGCCTCCTCTTCCTCGCGATCCTTGTACGCTAACAGAAAAAAATTGGTTGTCTGTAAAGTCGGTTTACGGACGATAGTTTAACATGACGTCATAACAAAACATTGATGAAATGTTTGCATACTTTTATCAATAAAATTGAATCATTTTTATTGAATTATCACTATTTGGTATGGATACAAAGAAGGAGTGAAATGAAATCTACAATTTAATTGATAAATGTTACTTTTATTTGCACTCATTAATTCAAATATGTTTATTACTTTAACGAAGAGATTATTTTAACTATAACTTTTATACATGTTTGCTATTTAACTTCTTCCAATCTGTGTTATTCTGTTAAGGATAGGACGATGATAGGAAAAGTAGGAAACAGAATGGGAGTGTTTCAAGTTTAATGTGCTTCGAAAAAGTCAAATCGATGGTTGTTCCAATCGAGTGGAAGAGAGATAGATGCGGCGCAAGCGTACAATGAGCGTAACGGGACAGCGTAACGGGACAATGTGCGTTACGGGACACTTTTTCGTGCGTGCAGCCGGCGTTCATCGATTTATTAGACGTTGTCACGTCAAAAAATAATTCTCTAGTTTTTACAAAATACTAGCTGCAGTAAGTACCGGGCGTTTCCCGTGCTGTACACATAGTGATATATTTTACGTGAGTTAAAGCAAAATGGATGGGGCTATACGACAGTTTGGGTAGACATTGAGAAATGACAACACAATTTTTGTTGTTTGTATGTCCACGACACATGGTTTTCTGTTTGCCCATTGCGATCGGTCGAACGGTTTAGTAGTCGATGCGCTGCAGCGCCATCTAGCGGCGAATTACAAAACAAAAATAGATAGCATAAAAACCTTTTTCCGTGGGAAAAAAAAAAAAACACTTCTATGAGCCATCTTTCATGGCGATCGGTCAAACGGTCGGAGTTTATAAACGTCATACATACACGCATACCAACATCCTATTTTTGGGAAACAGTTCCCACGAAATATACTGTAACTTTGTACAGCTCATGGATACGGTTATTTTCGCATATATGAAGTAAGTTTTTCGATAAAATACTGAGAATTGGAGGGTAATTTTATATTTCAATTGATGTTTCATTCAAGTACTTTTTTTAAATCATGGACTATATAATCGAATATTCATTAATTTGACTTTATTTTAATTTAATATGCTTATTAATGGGCAAAATTTAATACTGGTAAGCTATCCAGGGAACGGTTTACAAAAAAACTTTAAATATTTGAGGTACTGTGAAAACACAAAGCATAAATGCCCGGGTAAGAATCCGAACCAAGTATTACTGCGTAAACTATTTTGTAGTGATAGAGTTTTTTCATGTAAATATAAAATTCTACAAATATCTGCAAATTTACATAAAAAAACAGTGTAGGTATAGAGGGTCTTATCGTTAGTTTGAAGTGCGCATTTAAATAGGCGCTTTCTGTGTTTTTACAATGCATGATAATATTGGAAATATATATTTCTGTTGTATTTCATCAAGATCATCACTTGATAATATTCAATTTTTATATCTAACGTTTCGTAATTGGTAGGCTATAAGCTATCTTGTTTTCAACTGTTTTTGCAAACAAATTTTTTTATATTTTTATATTAAAAAATTACCAATTTAGGTCTAGCACATAATTTTATGGAATGCCTCGTTATTAATAAGTTATACCATTGAATATAAATAATACTTATAGAAGTCACCAAGCTATCAGAAATATTTTTTTTTTTGCACTTTAAAAGTTGGTAGGCCACGTCAAGCTAGTGGCGCCGTTTGCGGTGGGCAGGGGAATTACCTTAAAATATAGCTCTTCCTCTCACCCACCTGGCACTGTGTATGCAGCAAACAGGCAAACATGCAAACAGGCAAACAGTTTGCGTCATGCAACTTGTCCCAGATTTGACACTTCTGAAAAGTACATTTAAACTTCTTTTATCTGGACTATCTGGGACCAAAGACAACCCGGACGATAGAAAATCCGAGAAACATGGGTAATAAGCCAAATAATTTTTTTTAAATAAGCAGACTCCGTTTACTACGATGAAAAAACATGTTTTGTAACAAAATTACATAGTATTCTTCTATATCAAGCATGAATGGCGTTTGAATGAAACACGGTCAGGTACATAGTGCCAACCATCTTTGTTTGCATAGATGTAGAATAAAATTGTAATTTTCATGTGAAAATTAAATAAAATGTCTACAAATCTGACCTGGATTATCTGGAGATACGGATAAACGAGGGTCAGACAAACGAGGTTTTACTGTAGTACCAATGAACCACGTATCGCCTTCTATCCCTGTTGTTCTGTGTCGGCAGCGTTCGTAAACAAGTATTATGGGATGCTTTGAAAGCAACAGTTGGAAAATGCTTGCCTCGGGTAGTGCTTTCGATAAATGTAAAATTTGAGACAAGTTACGTGTCACAGACTATAAGTGCATTACAGTAAATTTACAGATTTTTTTTAATTGTTTAATATTTACCTTCTGCCAAGCGTCACAGTACAAAACCACGTGTCAGTGTTGGCAGTTGGAAAACGGTATGTCAGGTTGAGATTTAAACTTAATTTGGTACAATTGCTGACAGAAGCACTATACGCATGTCGCCTTAAGTAAAGCTGTAATCAGGCTATTCCAGTTGCACGTAGCCACGTTTACCCTCGAGGGTTGGGTATAGGAACTCATGCTGTTCTCGTGCGAAGTGAATTCATACTCAGACGTAATGCAAACGCACCATAAACCATGCTGTGTTTCTCCTGATCGATGTCACGCAACAAGAAAGAAATTAATACCAACCGCAGACGTAGGGCGAAAATTTCTCCCAGGACTTGCGTGACTTCGACTGCTCGTCTGAAGCAGAGAATCACAAGATTTTGTATCTGATAAAGTTTTGTTGTACAAGAAAACTACGGAAGGAAAATCAGTCGCAGCTTAGAAGAAAATCACGATCGAGAGATTGAGTAGTGAAGTCGGTACGTATGTAGACAGGCAAAAAAAAAAAAGGTACAAAATATTTTTCTCTCTAATGTACATAATTTGCTAGGGTCTATTTTCAGCGAATTTCCATACAATTGCCATGGACATCGTTGAAATATAGCTTCCTATAATTTAACATTTCTTGCCTCGCGTGACATTGCTCCATCCTGTAGTAAAGCAGCCTTCAGTCACAGCTATAAACAAAGGATACACAACCACAATTTAGTGACTGCAGTAAAGGAAAACGTCTAATTTTATGGAAGCTTTGAGGAATTCCAAGATTCAAATGATTTGTCATTTAATGGCAGCATATTTGTTTTTATCAGAAGAGTAGCCGTGCGGATTTATTTTATAGTATGCCATAAAAAATAAATAACTTTAACATTACTATAGAAATCTTAAAAAAAAACTTTTATCACGAAGTACATATTTATTCTTGAAATAAACTTCTGTAATTTTAAAGAACTTAATGTACATAACATCATATTTGTTCTCCAATATTCCGAAATTATCGATTAAACCTTTTTGGAGCATTCCATGCAGTGACAATATTTGGAATGTTCAAAAATAACTCGGTATTTTTTAAAATACTCAACTAATTTTTTGATAGTTTTTTTTGCATTTGATGTATAGAAGATAAAATATAAAATACCATTCACCAGGTTACATAAATTTTAAAGTAAGGAGCTGGAATTTTCATATTTTTTTCAGTATTTGGTTCAATGGACAGCAACATGTTTATCCTACCCCGATATGCTTGCTTTGGTCATCTACTGGGTTGGCTGGTTTTCTGTTAACATTGAAGGTATCGTGTGTACGGCTTTAAGAATTATTTTTCTTCTCTTCTGCTATACAAAATTTATGCCGACTTTTACTGTTTACCCATGGGTGTAACATAACGTATATAAATAAAATTGGTTGTCTGTAAAGTCGGTTCACGGACGATAGTTTAACGTGACGTCATAACAAAACATTGATGAAATGATTGCATACTTTTATGAGTAAAATTGAATCATTTTTATTGAATTATCACTATTTTGTATGGATACAAAGGAGTGAAAAGGAATCTACAATTTAATTGATAAATTTACTTTTATTTGCACTCATTAATTCAAATATGTTTATTACTTTAACGAAGATATTATTTTAACTATAACTTTTATACATGTCTGCTATTTAACTTCTTCCAATCTGTGTTATTATGTTAAGGATAGGACGATGATAGGAAAAGTAGGAAACGAATGGGAGTGTTTCAAGTTTAATGTGCCTGGAAAAAGTCTAATCGATGGTTGTTCCAATCGAGTGGAAGAGAGATAGATGCGGCGCAAGCGTACAATGAGCGTAACGGTACACAGCGTAACGGGACAATGTGCGTTACGGGACACTTTTTCGTGCGTGCAGCCGGCGTTCATCGATTTATTAGACGTTTTCACGTCAAAATGGGCATCGTAAGGAGTGGCCTCTAAGGCCCCCCACACACTATATGTCTAGCTCCCAGTTCGGACTGCTCAGCCCGGAACGAACTGAAGCTTTCCCCACACACACACACACACGATCAGTCACGTGGTTTCTGTCCGCTGTTTGGACGTATCGTTTCACCGTGGAACACGGAAGAAAAAACGTTCAGGTGTCGCAGTTGCAGTTGTGATCTTAGTTGAGATTTTCAGTTTAGCCACGACAGTCAGCTTATGGACTTGTGGACCACTGAGACGCTTGTTCCCACTCACGGCAGTTCGTGCCGAGGGGGTCTCTCGAGACCACAGTCCGAATTTTGGACGGGGGGAAGCCACCACCAGCACGCTGGTCCCTTCAGTTCCAACTGATCAGTCCACCGACCACGCTCAAGCCAGTGGCGGATCCAGGGGGGGGGGGGGGGCACCAGGGGCAAGTGCCTCCCCCCCCTGCCGAAAAACCAGTTGTCTGCTACATTAATATTGCCGAAAAAAGATTGTTTCTGAAACCAATAAAATATTTTAATATAATTATTTTCTTGTAGAATCATAAAATCTATTGGTTGGATGTTGTGTGTAGTGTGAGTAGATTAAATACAAATTAAGTATTTTTAAGACATTTTTTTTTTTTTTTGCTCTGGCTGCTCTGAAATCCTAGAGTGTCCCCCCTCAGAGGTGAACCTCTGGATCCGCCACTGGCTCACGCATACGGGCAGTTCGAACGGTTCAGTCCCAACTGATCGCGTGTGTGCCTGGTAGGGGAGGGGGAGGGGGGTTGACATTGCAGCTTCACAGAGCTGCTTCGTCGCACGTCTGCCTCAGTGAAGAGCACGTCGCGTTCCCTGCCCCGAGCAGGCGGCCGGTCGTGTGCCGGAGGCAGTGTTCCTCCGAGCACACACACACACTCTCTCCCATCCTTCCGTTGGGGGACGTACCACAACGCCGAAATACCACAACGCCGAACGTACGATAACGCCGAAAACCATAACGACGAATACCAAATTGACTACAACGCCGACAGCTAGAAAACTGCTGTGTACCACAACGCCGAAATACATTAACGCCGACAAATGTCATTGCAGGACTGCCACAAAGGTTAGGTTAGGTAAGGTTAGGTTAGGTTAGGCTAGCCTAGGTTAGGTTAGGTTGTGGTATTTCGGCGTTAAGATACATTTAAGAAACACACACAAATTCATTCAGTTGTTTTTCATTTTGCTCCTGTGCCCCCCCCCCCCTCCCCGCAGCAGCATTTTTCGGCGTTACTGTATTTCGGCGTTGTGGTACACGGCAGTTTTCTAGCTGTCGGCGTTGCAGTCAATTTGGCATTCGGCGTTATGGTATTCGGCGTTATTGTACGTTCGGCGTTGTGGTACTTCGGCTTTGTGGTAACAACCCGTTCCGTTGGTTACAGAATAAACGGGTGGTTGTTGTGCCCGTTGTCAACAGGGACTACATTACCTCAGCACAAGCACACTTTAAATTATTTTTGTAAACGGAACTACGTAAAACTTATAGATACATATACATGAAAACAACTCTATCACTTCAAAATAGTGTTCGCTGTCATAGTGGGTTCGGATTCTTACCCGGGAATTTCTGTTATCCCAGTATCTCCAGTAGTTAAAGTTATTTGTAAACCGTTCCCTGAATAGCTTTCCAGTATTAACTGGGCATGGTAATGAGCATGATACAACAAAATTAAATATTTTTTAAAAAAATATTTGAATACCTTTTCCCATGGTTTAAAAAATTATGCTTGAATTGTAATATAAAATTATGAGCCAATTTTCGAAAGAAATATCCAGCAGTATTATCTCGAGAAACGTATGTCATACATGCAAAAATAACTATACCCACGTGTTGTAAAAAGTTACAATATCTCTATTGTGGTATCACAAACTATTTCTTAGCAACTGGTTTCCAAAGTAATCTTTTGTAAAATCACAGAAATTTATTTTTTCGGTATGCATTGCTACATATTTGCCCGGCTGCCTGTGAACTGCCATTTTCTAAGCTTTGAAAAAAAAAATTATAAGGAAATTTACTTTAATCTTATAATATTATATCCATCACGTCTTAATATAACACAGAACCAAATGATATACTTTATTAAGAGTTTTTTCGCCCCATAGTCCCGGTGTCGAACCCCTGGCAAAACAATCCCTCCATCTACCGGAATTATTTTGGCCTCTTTTCTTTGTGTTTATGTATTCATCTTTGTCTGTTCTTCCGGATTGGTCTTTGTCACGTGCAGTGCAAATTAGCAGTGACGTATGTACAAAATAATTACTTAAATCAATCATCGCCCATTGAAATAGCCATTCACATAACTTGTTTTAAGTGGTTTATTTTAGAACACAATTCCAGGTGCTTTGTAAATTTTGGAATCGCTTTCTGACAATCACTCCTGTCAAAAACTGCACAGAATTCAAATTAAACCTAACCTGTCTTGCCACTTCTTACAGTTGACAACATATTATTAGGACAAGTAGTTTCAGATTTTAGCACCTTCTTGACAAAAAAAAAACACCTAGCTTGAATTTAAAAGTGCTCAAATTAATTGGAGTGAGGATATGACAATTCCTTGGCTTGTTGTTTTTTTTTTTTTTTAGCATTTGACAAAACTCTTCAAAAAATACTTGTCACAATTTCTCTGTACAATGAAGAAAGATTTTTTTTCTGTCGAGGTTGGTATCAGCATTGAATATAAATATAATAGCAGCAGTAAGGAAATAGGAGGTAGGTGATGGGGCTACAAAATCCACATGAGAATTTTTGAAAATTTATACAATCTATATAATTATTTATGAGTGAATTCCCTCCGTTATGTACTGTAATGACGTATAGTATACTTAGTGACCAGTAAAATTTACATATCGGTTAAGTGTATCGCGCCTTTCTACTCTGCGTTGGACTGAAACCAGGTAGTTCAGTTTTAAGCGTGTATGGTTGCTGTTTAAAGTTTTCTTTTTCCATCTTCACTTTTTTTCATTCGTTTGTGGGAATAAAACCTTTGTGTTATTTGAGAGACAGTGAACATAAATACGCACGTGATGCACCGGAAATTACATTTCGTTATCGTGTAGGCTGCGGAAATTGAATTCTCGTTTTTTTTTTTTAACATCATTTTATGCGGGCGTAAAGGCAAAGACAGCTGTGAATTTCCCTTGCGGATCAGGGTACACACAAACGAATCTCTCTGCCTAGTGGCGGCTATAGACTTCGTGGCACCCCGTGGTTATTTACTCTCACGGATGCCCTCCCCCGGAAAATTAAAAAAAAAAAAAAAAAAATTGAGCCAACCTGTAACTTAAATTCCGACGCTGGTTTCGCTAATTTATCTCAAGAAATGTTGATATTCTTTCCTGGTAAGATATCCTCGGGTCAGATTTATAAGTGCTTTCAATCAAATTCCTGAATCATATGTGACAATATAAACACTTTACAATTTTTTTTCTAATACGAAATCATGAATTGAAATTTGTAATGATCAGTACTTTAGCCTACGTGATTAAAAAAAAAATATATTAATTTTGGCATGAAGGTCTACTATATTTCATCAGGACACTAGACAAACGGGTAAGAATAAAACAAAAGAGTGGAAAACACCGGCGCCCTGTCTCTGCCTGGAAAACAAAAAAAGAAAAGGTTGAAGTAGACGGCTTTTCCGCCCGCCCGAGCTGCACGCAGCATCGCTGGCACACCTGGGGAACATCGACCCGCCTCGGCTAGTGTAGTTCGCCGCCGGACGGTTGGCAGCGCCGCGCGGACACCCGAGCGTCGGCGGAACCGCCCGAGTGTTCCAGCGACAGTTGGCGCTGCAGGAAGAAGGGGGAGGGGGGTTTTAACGGGTGCACAGGCGAAGCTGGGGGCTGGATGGCTGGCTGGCTGGCTGGCTGGCTGTCCCGTGAAAGCGAACGCGCAGGTAAAGGTCGATTCCCAGCCGGCGGGAGCGGACCGTAGCTGTAGCTGCCCTTGAGGTTTCGCGTGTCGTGCAAGAGCTGGGACCTGTTGTCGATGCGTACCGCGGCTGCTTGTGGCGCGGTGTCGGACGTGCGTGCGGCGGGTACTTGAAAAAAAAGAAGAGCAGTGAAGACAAGTCCCCTCGGGTGTTGTTTTATCGTAGGCGTCCGGGATTCTGCTCGGACCGACGTAAGGAAGAAAAAAAAAATAGAAGCTCTCGCGCACATTCGCTGTCCATGGATCAGCCCGAGTCTGGACCCATCTGCAGGGTCCGCTCCACATAAGGTAAGAAACCCGTTTTCATGAGAATTTAAAAATATATATATATGTGACGTTCCCAGCTCGAAATGTGCGAAGAAAGAAAGAAGCTCTGGCGACGGGTTTTCGGGCCCGCATACACAATCAATCCCCTTTTCCTTTCTTCGGTAGCCTACTTGGCAGCAGGTCTGAGATTTTTCTTTTTTCTTCCATTTCTTATTCCTCGTGCATGTCAGGTGTACGAGACCACGTTCTTAACTCACGGCGCACCGTCCAAGATAGTAAACAACACGCAAATTAAAAAAAAAAAAAACCTCTTCAATTCACTGAGTTAAAAAATAAAGTAAACATTCTATTTGTATTACATACATTATACATTTACAAGTAGTCAAAATCGCGCCTACGCTTTTGCTCTTATTGTGGTAAAACACCATAGATAAAAAAAAACGAAAATAAAATCAATACCAAAAGTTGTGTAATTCATATGCGTTGGGTTTGTTTACTAGGCTGTAAGTTATATGTGCTTATATTAATAGCATGTCACAAGAGAAATAAGGGGGCTACAATTTTTGTTGTTGTGGCATTATAGTTACGTAACTTTGAATTATGATATTTGGTAAAAGTGAGTAGATCTTTCTGAATGTCCTTGAAATGTGTAATGTAGGACCACAGTGTTCCAGTGCTAATTTAGTTAAGTTAGCGTACTAATTCTACATTGGCTGTCTTCGCTGTTTAATATTTGGGCACGTAATGAGAAATATTATTTCAGTGAAGGAATTTAAATATCTGTGTTCTTTCATCGTCACGTAGCTTCCTGGAAGGGAAATTAAATAAAATACTTGATTTAAATTTTGAACAACATGCTGGATTACTATAAAAAAAACAACAGACGCCAGTTCGTAGTAAAATAATTTAATTAAATACATTATTAAAACAAAACAATTCAAATATCAACCATTTATTTAAACAAAAATTACTTTATAAGACTAATGACATACTTATACTATGACAAATATAAGTTAATGTCGCCGTCGAAGTTATGAAAATAATTAGATTATGCCAGTTTATTTTTTTTCATGAAGCCCTAACTGCAAAATTTAATTTGGAATCTTTCATTTACGTTATTTGTATGAAATTTATATATTTTTTCTTATGTCTCCTGTAGAAGTTTTATTGTATGAAGATACTAATTTTTATAGACGAGCTTCATTAGCGCTAGTAGTATCTATATTTTTAAATGAAATACATTAATAAAGTTAATGGAATACGAAAATATATCAAATCATTAAAAAATAATTTTGCTTATAAAATTTGTATACACATTTTAGTAACGAACTGTAGTTATTAATTTTACAGTGGCTAGTTTTAATTATTAGCGTTATTTCTGTAATATTTCGTGAAAGTATTTGTAAAGTATGTTCTATGTGACCGATTATTTTACAATTTGTTGTTGAATGCAATTTCACAATATTTCGTTTGATAGTCAATCGTCACATTTATTTTATAATTACGAAACAAATCAATGCCTAACACACTTTTTTTTTTAAATTATTATAAAGGTTGATAACCAAAATGTGTGTGTTTTGTTTGCTTTGTAATATAAGAATTGAATTCTCAAAATACATAATTTTGGTCTAAAAATAAATGTGCTAATTTCAACATGATCTCAAATGAATCGGTCCGTGCTTGAAGGTCTTTGGTCATTGTAAGTTCAATTTGGACAAAATAATATCTCCCTGGGGCGTATGTTAAAAAAAAACTTGGTTGAGAAAAAAAATATATGTTTTACATCTAAATGGCGTTATGAAAATTAAAAAAAAAAAAGTCCACTTATTTGGTTCAAGACCTAGCTCAATTTTGCCTTATTATTAACTGAAGCTCTCTCCGCGAAGAAAAAAAAAAACAAACAGTTCCGCGCATTTATCCGTGAATTCAAATCAAGGGTTAAAGGCCCGCACGTTACTGAACATGCATTTGTGTTCGCTCTCGCATTACCAGGATTCGATATCTGTGATCCTGATGTCTGACTAAAGACGCACGCAGCAACCGCATTTCGCTGCAGAGTGGGTGACTAACCTTACGACCTCGAGCTTTCAGTATGTTTTATTAATGTTATGTGATAAACAGGTTTAAAATGTTTTTTTTTTCTTTCAAACCTTTAATGAAACACGGTGTTATCTTAAACATGTTTCGTGGTTTTTCAATGTGTTCAAACGTGAACGAATTTCAAAATGTTTATCCGATAGAAATTCAGCGAATATATGTAAAAAAAAAATTCCTCAAGCTGATGTGCCTGTGCTTTGCTGCGGAAGTCTACAGGTGTAACACTCTCGCATGCCCATTACACTTGGAAGTGAGGGAAATATCCTTTCATGGTGCAGCTCTATGACCTACGATGAATAAATGTTAACGTTTGTTAAACCCTTTTTGTATTTAGATACTCGGTGATCATTCAGTGAGTGAGAGCCAGTGGCAAATACAGAAACCTTTTATGGGGGAGGGGGGGATTTTTTGAAAACAAAAATTAAAATTTGAACACATGTCTTTTGAAAAAACTCACTCTACTATTGACAATAACACACAAACATATGGGCTTACGGTAGTAGCCATAGCCGACGCAGCTTCCCACACAGTAACATAACATACTGTTTCACTAATATTTTGCAAAAATTTATTCATAACTTCGTGGGGGGGATATATCCCCCATATCCCCCCCCTTTCCTTCGTCCGCCACTGAGAAGAGAGAGAGTGAGTTTTGTATTTCATAGTTAGCCTTCTTAATAAGACCTGATCGTTATTGTTTACATGATCTCAAACCCTGTCGGGTTACAATTGGAAATTTAAATAATTGTTTATTTCTTACGATCCGGGGCCGCCTGGCTGGACACACATGCTCTGAAGCGGAGGGGGCGCTAAGGGCTACGCTGGCCCGCACATAACATGCCTCTTCGCCTTTACGCGCCAGACACAGAACTGACGGGCAGTCTTCTAGTCGGTTAGTCGGTAACGTCCGTAATAAGGTTTAAAAAAAAGTTTGCAAAAAAATATGACTTTGAAAACATGAAAACTTAATACTCGTGCGCAAGTGACCATGTCGCTAACACATCAGCGAGTATTGATAACACAAACCTTGTAAGTAAATTTTTCTTGCCAATGATTTTACAATTCCGTCCTTCTTATGTTTCTAGAAACTTCAGTGTCCGATACACACACATTCAATTTTAAGGAACCACGTAGGCCTGTATTATATACGGCAGGTTTACTTATTAGAAAACAAACTAAGTACCAAGCCATTAGTGATATGAAATGCTCGTGAATTTGCGAGAGTGTAACTAGTTAAAACATAATTATAATTAAAAAAAAAACATCCCTCCTTTTATGCACTGTAAAAGTTATTTTTGTAAATAGAACTGAAATAAATAATCATGTAAAATACAGATAATTTTAAATTTTTACATTTACTTGTAAACAACTGTATGACTACAAAATAGTGTTCGAATTAATACTGAGTTCGGATTCTTGTCCGGGCATTTATGCTTTGTGTTGTCCAAGTACCTATATTAGTTACAGTTATTAGTAAACCGTTCCCTGAATAGCTTTCCAGCATTAACTGTACAAATTAATAAGCAAAATAAAACAAAATGAAGTACAATGATTGTTGAATATTATGTATCTTTTACATGGGTTAAAACAATTATAAAAAAAATCTATAAAAATTTAAAATAATGAATCAATTTTCGTAAGCGCGACTACATTAAATCAGAATAGCTTCCACAAAAAATGTAAAAAAAAAATCATAACAATGTGTTGTACAAATTTACAATATTTTTTCTTGTGGTATTACAGACGTTTTCTTGGCAACCTGTTTACAAAGGAATTATTCGTAAAACTACAAAAAAAATCTGTGTGTATTCCATAAAATATTTTGCGAAAAACACATGGTATTAAATTTCACCAGGAGATTCTTTTTTACATTTCAATGTCAAAATTGTAATTCCGGCACTATAGCGTATTTTTTAATTTGTCATTATTTCTTTTTATGACTATAAATATTAAAATTAAGTATTAAAAGTTAATTGTACTATTATAAAAAAATTTTAATACCTATGCGCAGTGTAATTTCAACTGTGTTCACGAAAGCAATGCGTACGGTTGAATCACGCGGGTCCGACATCTTTCGAGATTTTTTTTTTTAGACTTGCACAGATGGCAGCGCCGTTTTACACATTCACGAATCACTCCTACACAATGCCGAATGACAAGAGAACTAAAGATGTTTGGCACGTAAAAAAAAGTGACTTGATGTGAGCTTTAGGACATAGGCCATTGCTATGCACATGTATGTCTGCAGAAGAAAACTACAAAAAACACAAATGACAAAAACACAAATTGAGCAAAAAATTGCTTTTGTCAGGATATAAACACCACACAATACTCCGCAACAGGAATATGGTCAACAAACAAAGAAAAACAAAGAAAAATGGACTAACAAAACGAAAAACTCCCACAAATGACAGCACAAAAATACCGAACCCAAAAAATTCAGCACAACAGTTGAAACGGGACAAAAAAAAAAGCAAAACGAAAAGACGAAACAAACGCAACAGTTTTCTAAAACAGAAACAAGCGACGTTTCGGGAACTGCTATCTGCTCCCGTCCTCAGGCAGAGACGCACGTGGTACGAAAACACAGGTGCGTCTTTTCGTTTTGCCGTGTTTTTGTCTCGTTTCAACTAATGTGCTGAATTTTTTGGGTTCGGTATTTTTGTGCTGTAATCATTTGTGTTTTTTTTTTTTTCGTTTTGTTAGTGCATAGCAATGGCGTATGTCCAAACGCTTACATCAAGTCATGCACCCCCATTGCACAAATATTTCAAAGATAATAAAAAAAATAAGTGAAGTTCGTTGAGTTTGCTGGACAGCCTGTGTATTTTCACGTCACATGTCACGCACGGTCACGCTGGTGATGTGACCTGGTTCCTCGTCGTGCTCGTCACACCGGAGTAGATCGCAGCGGGTGGTCCCGACGTCCCTCTGTGCCGAGACTGCAACGGTCTCGATCGTAAAAAAAAAAACACTTAACGGCTCGCCATCTGCGGGATGTTGCCGCGGTGAGAACAATGACACACTCTCTAACACGATGCACACCCAACCACGTATACTTTGGAGACGGGATTTGGTGTTCAAGAGCTGTGCGCAGCCTCGCAAGGCCAGATGGTGTCGAAGAAACAGTGGCGTTCGCAGAGTCTCGCTCGGAGGGGCATCACTCAACTGTAAAACTGAACTGTTTAAACATTTTACACTTTAAACTGGTTACAAATTATCCTGGGATATTCGTAAATTTACGAACTGAAATTTACGGTTATCTTGGTACATTTACGGTTGCTGAGTTCACTCAGTAAGTCATGGAAACATTGAAGTTTTGGTCAGGGAAAAGTCAGGCATATTTTATTACAGATTTGTGTAGACACTCTGGTATTGGCTGCATGGAAAACGAGGATTGTCTTCAGTTTGGACACAGCAGACAAATAACACACACATCGACAGGATTCACACTCCTCCTTATTATCCTTTAAAAGTCCATCATTTGTTTTTAATTGAATAGAGGCCCTTAAAAGACCTTAAGTGTCACTAAGAATCTTTAAAAACTCCTAAATATAGACTGATAGGGTACAAGTAATGAAAAATTGTGGGTATTTTACTTGGCAGCAAACAACGCTTTGCGTTTGCGCAGTACAATTGGCGAATTTTGGGCTACGTGATTTGGTATTATTTTGCATTCACCTGTAAACTAAAACGGTGTGTTTTACTATATTATTTTGAACTTATATAATTCAATGTAATCAGTTATAAAATTAAATGTTAGGGCTACACATTTCAGATGGACGCTATGCTTGGGTTCGATATGTGTTCCAGAGATAATCCTGTTAGAATTGATATAACCAACTAAATTATTTTGTGCTACATTAACTTTTTAACATTGTTATTTTCTTGAGGGATTTTGTGATATTACAAATAGTTGTCTACCTCTTGGTAGTGGTGAAGGTGATGAAGTAAAGGGGTCGTTAAAAAACTCCTTAATTTTTGATTGCACTAGAGAGCACAAACCATGATCGACCTTTGACCTGCTGTGAGGAATCATCCAAGAATATGCCTGGAGTTACGTCGGTAAGCATAGTCAAGTGTCTTATCACTACACCAGCCCGCTCCGCGACATCCTAATTAGTCGTGACGGCAGATATGCCCACAATAGAACGCGGTTAGATTGATTTTGCCTTCTCTCTCTCTCTCCCTCTCCAGACACAATCGACCCTGGATCCATCGATGCGTGGAGACCGGGGAAAAAAAAATGGCGAGTTCAGTGACCCCGCATAGGCTCGACCGCACTCGATCTTTGTTGTTGTGTTCCTTCACTGCTCTGGCCTCGGCCACAGGTTCAGTTACACTGAGCGAGATCGTTATTTACCCGTCGGTCGTGAGCTAGTCAAATTCTCCTATACTTCGCTGTGGTTTCCCAGCGAGAAGTTTTGGATAATTTGAAGTAACAAATTTGTTAAATTTTTATAAACTATTTCATTCTTCAACTTTTTTTTTCGAGACTTCGAACACCAGAGCACATCGATTATAACAACCAAGATAGAGTGTATAGCGATTAGCGAGAAATACAGTCTTCAATTTATTTGATGTATTCAAAGCCCGCGTAGGGTTAACTATTATTAATTTACGTTCAGTTTTACATTTTTATGAGCCCTGAATTGTCTACTTTTAGTATCCTGCCAATTTTCCATATGGCATTTCCAGCGGGAGAACTAATTTACCAGACTGATGTATGCAAACCATAACTGGAATTTGAACCAGATAATGAACACTTTATTTCACGACTAGTCTACGTAAAGTGATTTTGGGCTAAGAATAATTGTACTATTCAAATATAATTGCATAATAATTGCACACATTTTTGCACTCGTGAATATATGTTGAAGATATTTGTGGAAGAACAAATGTAAGGGAGTTACGGGGTTAAAATTTTAGAAATGTACCTTAAAAAAGTGATGGAAAAAAATGGATAGGGAGACTAAGCCTTAAGGCATCAGGATATCCTAGATAATTGTGGGCTCGAAACCTCTGGCAGTCCTGTTTGAACATTTATTTTTTGCTATTAGATCTTCTTTGAGGTCATTAGAGAAGGAAGGGCCCAAAGTAGACTATTGAGAGGAGTTGGAAAATAGTCGTCAGTGGCATGTGGTAAGGAACCTTACAGTTATTTTTCTGCGAGTCATTTCGGGAATATGTAGCAAATCGTAATAAAAATGACTGGGTCGGGCGGGATATACGAATCTGAGTCTTTCAGAACAATGTTTTTTTTTTTACATCAACTGCGTAACCTTACCTGTACTTGAAAGTATTGAGAGACTTGGATGTGTTTGGTGACCTGTACTTACAGTAGGGCGTCCAGGACTGTACACAGAAAAAAAATGGTCCTGTACTTTTACAAAGGAATCCTTTGGAAACCAGTTGTCAAGAAATAGTTTGTGATACTGTGATATTGTAACTTTTTACAACACCTGACTGTGGTTATTTTTGAATTTATTAAATATGGTTTCTTATTAAAATTGACGCATTATAATATATTTTAATTGATCTATTGTTCAACTATAATTCTAAACTATGGAAGAGATAAGAAAATATTCAACAATTTGACTTTATTTGGTTGGATTATGCTTACAATGTGCGCAGTAAATACTAGAAAGCTATTAATATATTGGAGATACTGGGTAAGAATACTGCTAAGAACACGAACACAGTATAACTGCAAACACTATTTTTCAATAATACAGTTGTTTTCATGTAAATGTATCAATTTACAAATATCTGTAATTTGACATGAATATTTCTGTTTCATTTACAATATATATATATATATATATATATATATATATATATATATATATATAATAGCTTATCTGTTGATATTTTTCTACATAGACCTCTTTGCACCGTATCTTTGACAAGAAATAATACTCTTGCACATGATTATGTCTAAAAATTTTCTGACTATGTTTGTGTGACAGTCTCTACGCTCGTAAATTTGACTCTTGCACGTACAAGGTCCAAAACACAGGAGCTTGTTTTGCTCATTTTAGGTTTACTTTATCAGGACGGTAGATTTATTCTTACAGTGAATATTTTTAGTTTGTACCACTTGATTATTCGGGTGAAAGTGAATGGAGTCGAGCAATTTTTTTTTTTGCCTGTCTACTGGTACTTTATTCAGTTTAAGTATTTAGGCAGGCTTATTATGTGGGTATTTTAGCAGGAGTGTTCTTTACCAACTTGAAAATTTGTTTTCCTGTCCGGTAAATCAAGGAGATGCGCGTGGTTGTTCTCTCTAGCGAGGTATACATTTTATCTTTTATTTCCCGGGAAAGGTCGGCGGAGTGCGGTCCTGTGTGTGCCTTCCGATATCCCTGGTGGAAAAAAAAGGGGAGATAAAGACCTAAGTGTATGCGCTCTCAATTTTTGGAGTTCAAAGTTAATATTTTGCTACGTGCTTCGTTGCTTTTATGCATACCTGGGTACAGAATTTCAGCCAGTCCAACGAAACAAAAATGTTCCTGCCGCAGTTCCTTAGACCAAACATTTTATTTTTTGTAACGGGTACGCGTATTAAACATTCTGAAACAGCACTAAAAAATGTATAGAGTATTTAGTATATTTGGTGCGCAAGGGAATTCCAACATAATATTTGCACAAATAATTATCAAAAGTAAGTTTTTTATACTAAATTTCTGGAAATACAGCATTTGAAAATATCATTGATAGACACTTGTTTTTACAAACGTTGCCGTACAGAAAACATCAATTCGCTTCAGTTGCAATGCCACGAAAACGTGATACTCCTTGATATTCGACCTTTTTACTGTAGTTTTAATAATTAAAAAACTATTTTGTAAAATTAATTTTACCCCCATTTCCCCCCGGCCCAAAAAAAGTTAGACTTAAAACACAATACTATAACTAGCGTTATTTTAATTTTTTTCTTAAAAGCTCTTCGTAAACGCACGTCACATATCTTTATCATTTTTTTTAAATCGGTCTTGTTGGTGGTATTCATTCACTGCAATACAGCGGTGACATAACATAGCCAATGTGAAACCTATTTACTAGTGTGCCTACTTATAAATTGTATCTGTTACTTTCGCGTTTTATGGAGGCGAAAAGTTAACACAGTAAACGTTCATTATGCTCTACGTACAGCACCGAAGAAACATTTTCTCTACCAGCGCTATTGCTGCGTTGTTACGGCCTTGATTTAATTTATTTATTGATATTATTTTTACATGTTGGCAGTTAAGGCGCTGAGACCGACTTGTCTTACACTTAATCACAGGCAAACATAATTAATTACTTTCACTCATAACAAGTTTTAAAATATTATTAGTGAAAAGTTTGGAAAAGAATAAACTAAGACAATATATCACATGGAATAATGCTGGTTTAATTTCTTACTAAATAACATTGGACACAAAAAAAATTAAATAAGAACAAACGCTCAAGGATAAAACTTATGTAGTATATACTACAGTGCATTACCTTAGAAACTAAAAATATATGTATCACTTAACCTTAAACTGTAAGGTTTTAAAACTATTACACCTTTTACAAATAATGTAAATGACCATACATAATTCACATACTCCATTTTAAGTTAATTTTTATAAGCGGCCATGTACTACCTAATTCTATTTACAATCACATTTTAATATATGTTTCAAATCAGACTTAACACGAATGTGAATTACGTTGCTTTTGTGTGTGTGTGTGTTAAATAAGGCATGAGTTTAGAAATTCTGCACATGTTGCCAGTAGAAACGTCAAAATAAGCTAATGTAAACAGTGGCAAATGCCTTTATTTGCAAATGTTGCTCTCCGACAGACACTTTGTTATTAAGTTCCACGTAAATTTGTATTGGGACACAGTAAGCATTTTTATCTTCCTGCTGCGAGATCTCAAGACAACTGATTCTTTAAAACTCGGAAATACGAAATGAATTGACATTTTGGTTATCAGCGTCCATCACAACACGTATTTAATTTACATTAAAGCCTTTATCACATAACTGATCTCCAATTTTTGGCTTTTCTCAAAAGTCTAAAGTCAGAACACTCGCATTGCTCATTAAGCATGCCCCTCCTCGTGGGTGCGCCACTGATGTCTCAAAATCCGTCGCCATGGATACGCAGAAGGCATCAGCCCTATTGGCTGCACTTGGTAGTGAAAAAAATGTGGATTTATTGTTAATATCTCTGGCTCCTGTCATCGTATCGAGATAAAATGTATACCAGTTTTTAAGATTAATCAGAAGGTTTTACACACAAAAAGTTGTATGAAAATCGGTCCAATAGTTTTTGCAAACAAACACGAAAACAATAACAGACAACCTGACAGTTACAGTTTCATAATAGTATGGATAATAAAGTATTGTGTTTAATTTAACGGTTTTCTACAACCTCCAAGAATTTTATCGCTGCCAAAAAAAATGTCATTAAAATTTTTGGGAATTGGTAACACGTCACAAATTATGAAGTAATTAAAGGTATCACCCCAATTATTTGTATGAAATAATTTTGCGACAGCAACAAATTTTGCGGCGGTTGTGGAACTTTATCCAATTAAACGTAATCCAGACGGTCGGTGTTCCGTTTTAAATACTTCCACTATCATTTAGGATAAAGTCGTTCAGCTCCAGCTTCAAAGACGTATACGTACCATCCTTGGAAAGCACATTTGACCATAAGTTGTGTGAATGTTTTAATTTTTGACGTGACAACGTCTAATAAATCGATGAACGCCGGCTGTACGCACGAAAAAGGATGACTAATTGTCCCGTTACGCACATTGTCCCGTTACAATATGTCCAGTTACGCTCATTTTACGCTTGCGCCACATCTATCTCTCTTCCATTCGATTGGAACAACCATAAATTTGACTTTTTCGAGGCACATTAAACTTGAAACACTCCCATTCGTTTCCTACTTTTCCTATCATCGTCCTATCCTTAACAGAATAACACAGATTGGAAGAAGTTAAATAGCAAACATTTATAAAAGTTATCATTTCATCAATGTTTTGTTATGACGTTGTCACGTTAAACTATCGTCCGTAAACCGACTTTACAGACAACCAATTATTTTTTTCGTCCCGATGAACCGGCAGCCTAAGTTAGTTGGTCGAATTCAGACTCATGTATGTTTCAATGTATGTAATGACGTTCGTCACTGACTCTGTAATGCTGTGAGATGGCGCCTGTCTGCTGAATGCCAGCGCGCGACGGGAAGTCGCAAACCAGGAGTCCGAGGCCGGCAAACTGCAGGTTGCTTGCACTTGCTGTTTTACACACAGCAACACTTTTATATTCATATATATAAATATAAATACGTGATAAGAAGTGCATTTGATTTTTTCATCAAAAGGTAGCTCTAAAAGTTAAAGAAAATATTTTTTTTTTTAATTTGTGAGTTTTTAATCATTACTTGACATTTATATTTTGATGAATTAACTTCGCAAAGTAAGTAAATTTTCAATTTATCGCTGAAAATCAATTTTTGATTACGTGAGTCTGTCGTTATAATTAATAAAAGATTATTGAATGAGAGAATTCACACGCAGTGTAGATTTCCAATAAGTTATTCATATTTTTTTTATCTTTTCATATATATATCAAAATAATTATCATTTGCACGATATTAAAATAAATTTAATTTTTAATAAATATTTCGTGTATATTAAAGTGTACGTTGTAATTAACATTTATGAACGGGCGCCATTAGGGGCTTTACAACCAACCAGTGTTGTGTATATTTCAACTGTACTTGCTGTGACCTTTGAATATATATACTGTATAGAAGTCGCGAGTGGATAGGATTCACTCTACGTTTTTCAGAAGCTTATGATGAGCAGCTTGGGAACTTCACCGCTGCAGTGCGCTGCCGTAACGCCCTGTATCGTCTTAGTTGTTATTTACACGTTAGAGCGCAGTGCTGTCGCCCGCTGTCATTCCCCGCTTCCCTCATCCATCATTCACTGCAGCTCAACGTCGTTCAACGGGAGGGGGAAGGGGTGTTTGAAGAGTTCGAGACTTGTCCGCTAGGGACCACCACAAGTCGATGCCCTAGAGATGGTGGCGATTGCGGCGGTGAATTAACCAACTACCTCAAAACCGTATTAGAAATTTTAACCTGGGCTGGCGACTTCTATACAGTATATATATTCAAAGCTGTGACGGAGCTAGGGACGGAAATGGCGTGGGTCGTGGGGGTGGAAGGGGTGAGGGGGGAGAGCCGCCGAAAGTGCTCGGTGTATCCGCCGCGTGGTGGTCGCTTGCTGGTCGTAGAAAGTGATGTGACCCGGTTTAATCAGCTCAGCCAGGAGACTCCCTGTCCCTCCCTACCCCTCCCTCCACATCACTCCTGCAACCCCCCCTTGACCCCCCCTTATCCTCAGGCCGAGCGCATTCCAGCCGGCACACCCTCGCTCGCAACCAGACAGCCGCGGGCGCTCGAACCACGAGGCCCTTCGTCGGACTCCGGGCATTAGCGCTTATCTGATAACCGGCGTGCGCTTGGAACCGGCTGAGTCAGCGCTTATCTGGACACGGGAAACGTTTGCATAGAAACACATATATATATATATATATATATTCGTGACTGGACACTTTTAACTCGGACTTGGCCCCAGCATGCATACAATTCAAGATCATAGAAAGCCAGGGAAAATAGATTCAGCATATAACCACGTAAAAAAAAATAAATTGTAAATTTCTGTACCTCAGTACAAAACGAACATAGGTCACATGGGCAAATTTTCAGGAGAGTAAAGTAGAAAAAAAGCCCGCAAGAATTAACGTATTAATTTTTTCTTCCGAATGAATGGGGGTAATTTTACCAACAGTCACGGGTACATATCTTGTCTCGTTTAAGGAAAATATCTCTCTCTCTTTCCTACTGTAAAATCAGTTTAATTAAATGAAATATTTAATTATATATATATATGGTTTAGTGTTAATTTTTACGAGTTGGGAAGTAGGTAACCTAATATTGAATGTGGCATTCATAGAAAAAAAAAGTCACGTACCAATTTTAAAACCGGACGTAACGTTTGTCTCAACTAAAGCTTTGGACTTAGGCTCTTATAACTCTCGCCAAAAAATAATTTTTGAGTGAGTTAAAACGTTATGGTTCAATAGAAAACTACTTTTAAGATATGATATACAGTAAAACAAAATCTTTAAAATTGGACTTAAGCTGGTTTGGATCTGAAGTACAGATTTACGATCTCCAAAACTTTCTTTCTTTGTTTAGGTTACCCTGGTACAACCGGACTATGTTAAGGTCATTGCAGGTCATGATTTATATTTACGTTTATCACATTTAAACTTGTAGTCTTTTTCAATGATTCAACTTACATAAAAAAATTGTTTATGGCATACGTTTTTTTCATAATTAGTTGGCAGAGTTACAATTTTATTGTTTTTAGGTGTAATCGTAATGTTACTGGCTACTTAATTATCTGGTTTGCATTTATATTCAGAAAAAAAGACTTATTTTATTTTGCTTGGCTTCCTCACAAATTTAAGAATTTCAAAAGGCCAGATTAACTAAAATTTTCTGATAGAAATTCCAACCAATTCTTGAAGTAGCCAGTAACATTGGCTTATACCTAAAAAGTTGCAGTCATGTTTTACAGCTGATTCTCCTTGTTTTTACGGCTCAAAAACGTTAAAAAATATATATATATATATTTAACTATGGCAGCTAATTATACAAAAAAAGTATGTACACATTAAAAAAAAAGACAATCTAAAGGCTGCAATGGTCCGATGAATTATATTAGCAATGAACTTGTAGTTTTCGTTCTGCTTTCGAAGTAAATTCACGGAGTAAAAGAAAATCTCTAAACTCTTCATGCGCGCATCATGGGGCGTGAGCCCCGGGGTTTTTGACCTCTTCCCCTCACCCCTTACCATCACCCCTCGATGGCCCCAGGCTGGTTGTCAAGGAATTGGGCATCGGCTTATGGCTCAGGTTTACAGAAAGCCTTGCTTTCTTCCCTGCGCACAGGGGAAACGGCTTTGTTAGCTTCCCAGAATAGTCTCCGAGCCCAAAATCCTTCTCTACACCTGCCGGCTGTGTTCAGGCTGGACGGAATGCCAACAAAAAAAAAAAAGGGAGGGGGTGGCTGTGTGTTTGGTATGAAGCTTCTCTAAAGGCCCTGTCACACTGTCAAATTTTAGCTTCCAACACCTTCCAATATGTTGGATACAATATCTTTGAGGGTTGTGACGTCACGTTAAACGTCACTATCGCAGCCATGTTTATTTGAGAGATTGAATGTCTAGAGTTTCCTTCAAATATTTTACGTATAGGACTGGTTCTAAAATATGTTGGATGTTGGATGGGATCAGCCAATCAGAGTATTCTAAAATAAAGCGGCCGCTTTTGTTTCCGTTTCCGAAGTGTAATAGTTTAAATATCAGCAATGGCGAATGGGAAATAAATGCAGTAATTGAATTAATACTATTTTATTTCCTGCTGGAATATGTAATTGTTATTGTATATTTTCCTCCAATTGAATCTGTATCTACGGAAGTGCAGGTTAATATATTTGACTAAAAGAAGTTACTGTAGTTTTGGAATATTATGGTCCTTAAACCAGAAAACATCTATTCAACTTACGATCATTATTTGACTGCTATACCAGTTTTGCTTATGTTCAGGTATTGTTGATACACTAAATTAAAACAGCAAGCATTGCGTACAAAATGTGCCATCAGGAATGAGGTATCAAAACTAGGATATGCATTTCGGAACTTTTACCTACAAATCCAAATTAATAACACCTAAAATAAATTTTAAAATATCTCAATTCAGAGACTTAATGTAACTAAAATTATTTTGGCTTACCCAATCAATCTTTCTTATAAGTCATTGTTCTCCTTATTTCACAATAGCTGCTACTCTGTAAGTATTGTCAGGAATTTTCTGGAATATAGACTCATAATTTCCTGACAATAGATGGTACTGACTTATGTTAAAGCAGCATCTCTGAGTAAGCAAGTAGCTCTGGTGATTTGCAAGAAAGGCCTAGAAATATTAAAATTCTGCCTACGTGTCCAATTATTATTATTTAAGTTTTGAAAGTAATACCATTTTTCGTGAATGTAAATATTTGTGTAGCAGATCCTTGTCAGTAAGCCTATACTTCCCAGGCTGTACGAAACAAGCATACCTGGTCTAATATCTCGTTAAAAAATTATTTTAAAAAGATAATGTGACTGAGGTGAAGTTAGCTTAAAGGCTCATCAGGTTGAGGTTTGTAACAGTAAATACACTTAATTCAAAATAAAACAAAATTGCCAATTTCTAAACACAGCAAAAATTAACACATTCACTTTAAAGTATAGGAACAATTTTGATGAAATACAAGTGAAAGTGTCCATACAACAGCAGCTAGTTGGGTGAGAAAATAAGCGGGAATGAGAAGGGATATGCCTACTTGCAGATTTACATTTAATTAAATGTTTTATCCTTACAAAACATACCTTTAAATATAGTTTTTGAAGAGCACTATAAATTGCACTACAAATTTCAGGTAAAAATTTTGAGATGGTGTTGTGTGGAATACTTGTAGAGAACTTAAATGATTCCCCTGTCGCCAAAAATCTTAATGAACTGCCAGCCTCTGCTTTGCTGGTATAGACTGGCACAAATGAGTATCCTTCTTTGCAATGCGAGACTCCACAATTGAATGAAGAAGATCAAAACTTTCAGAATCCATTATTACATAGTTCGGAAATGAATCGGCATCTTCGTATCGAAGTTCATGACAAAAAGGGGTAAAACACCATTTGTTTGCCGGGAAAGTATCCACTGTCTCGTCCACCATCTGCGTTTCCTTTTCTTAGATTTCTCTTCTAGTTTACTGAGACTTGCTACAAATGCAATTACAGCTACAGCTTTTGAAACACTTTGATGCTCTTAATGCAGGCATTGCAAACAACTGGAAAACGTAAATTTTAAACTGTGTATGATCACAATATACCTAAATTGGAATATAACCTACTTAAAAAAGCCAGTGTTCCTTGACCCAAAATTTGTTTTTGATTCTAAATACTGTCATTTACAGTTCTCTACAGAATGTTTGGTAAAACGAGCTCACTCAAAGAAAATTGATAGTGTGAAATGACTTCAAATATATTTTACATTGCTCGTCAAATAATATTGAATACAATATATTTGAAGACGTATTTCATCCATTATCACCCTTCAAATTTTGTTGTCCAATTTATTGGATACAACATATTTGACAGTGTGACAGGGCCTTTACAACACTGCCCACCGTATCTTCACTACAGGAGGCTAGGTCGAGTTCTGAGACAGCTCGAAAGCGGATGTTTTAGTGCTACAGTGTTGGTATCATGCTAAAAAAAAGCGATTGATAGTTTTCAACTAGAAATAAATTGAAGATCGGGGTCACATAAAACGCCACATTGCATCGAGCTGTAAGACATCCCTCCCCTTTCTTTTCCTTTCCAGAATCAAGCTGCTGGTCGTAAATTAAGATTACCGATGTAGGTAATAATTCTGTGACATTACTTTCCTTGCATTTTTTAAGTTTATTGATTTAGGTTATTCACACAGGCTACGTCCCTTCAGCAAAAGGAGAGAGGGACAGAAAAGGTGGAGGGGGAGGTGAATAAGAGAAATATAAAGATTTGAAGGCTTTATAAATTGGGTAGTGATTCGATGATAAATTTTAGAGAGAAAAAAAACAGACACACACATTCATATCTTAACTTAGACTGAAACCCAAAACTCTTACCTGAAAAAAAAATGTGACCGAGTCTTTCAGTACTTGCCAGGTGGTGTGTAAACATCTACCTAATCTCTGTAACGAGCTAATTCATGTGTTCTCATGTTGCAAATTCACTTATAAAACGAAACTCGTACCCGAAATTTTACGGGATAAATATAACCTACCGCAAAATGTGTTTTCAACGCGAATCATACGTAATCATTTCCGCACCCGCCGCTAGAGTTCGCTGCCGCAGCAACTACGTCGACCTATCGAATCATTTGATTTGCAGACAGAAATTTATTGTAAACAGCATTATAAAACGGCTTCGATAAAAACGGAAAAGACTTGAACCCGGCTTTGAACCTGATTTTTCAAAGAAATTTTTTAAATTAAAATACAGCCCATATTTGTTGAAATTCATTAAAATGTTAATACTATAAAGTTTTCTTTGTCTTTGTGAACTTTGGTTCGCACAATTCCTCGCTAAGTCGTTATACATTTTATATATATATATATATATATATATATATATATATATATATATATGTGGTGTGAATTCGCCCGGTAGTAGTACCGGAATCGCTTTGGCGAGAGATAACATATTTATTTACAGCCATTAAACACTTATTGACGTGACAACGTCTAATAAATCGATGAACGCCGGCTGCACGCGCGAAAAAGTGTCCCGTAACGCACATTGTCCCGTTACGCTGTGTCCCGTTACGCTCATTGTACGCTTGCGCCGCATATATCTCTCTTTCATTCGATTGGAACAACAATCGATTTGACTTTTTCGAGGCACATTAAACTTGAAGCACTCCCATTCGTTTTCTACTTTTCCTATCATCGTCCTATCCTTAACAGAATAACACAGATTGGAAGAAGTTAAATAGCAAACATGTATAAAAGTTATAGTTAAAATAATCTCTTCGTTAAAGAAATAAACATATTTGAATTAATGAGTGGAAATAAAAGTAAAATATATGATTTAAATTGTAGATTTCATTTCACTCCTTCTTTGTATCCGTAAAAAATAGTGATAATTCAAAAAAAAAATGATTCAATTTTATTCGTAAAAGTATGCCATCATTTCATCAATGTTTTGTTACGACGTTGCCACGTTAAACTATCGTCCGTAAACCGACTTTACAGACAACCAATTTTTTTTTTAATGTAAACATTTCTGGGATCCCGGCAAACATTTCCCGATGGCCCTCGTACATCCGCGCAAGAAGAATGGTGCGCTTAAACTCGTCGACGTCGGACTGGGAAGTCGGACAGCGAGATGGGGCAGTGTCTGGACGCCTGCACGAGGGAGAAGGGGAATGAATGTCCGTCACGTGTCCGAACTTGCTCCTAGGCGGGATGCGGGGCGATGTCTGATCACTAGAGCTGTAGCAAACCGTATGTATTCGTTACTGAGTAACGGGTGCGCCGTCTATATACGAGTAACGAAACGTTACACACGGCTGCATTTCGTTACTCGCATTTTTCGTATGTTTCACGCATGCGCGCGCATATTCGATGAATTTACGTTACAAAGAACGATGTTTGTTTATTAAGTAAAGTATAATTTGGAAATTGGTCGTCCAAGTTTTTTACTGTTTATTAAAGGTATTGTGTTTGTAGATAAAGTTTGAGATTGGAACAGAAACAACGTAAGAAAGTATATTTTACAAATTAGAAATATGTACGTTTTTGTTTTTTATCGCAAATTTTCACGTTTTTTTTATTATAAGAGATAATATAATAAAGCCGCTCTAATGAGATTTAATTGTTTCTTGGTTAACAAAAACTGTTAATTATCAAATATTGTTAATTGTATATATTCTATTTATTATTATTTACGCGACGTCATACTGTACGCGTACGCAATACGACTCGATTCGTTGCATGTTATGCGGTATCAGAAGTAACGAGTAACGATACGATAGTAACGAGTACTGATTCTTATAGTAACGAATACATACGGGTACGCTTTTTTTCGTTACTTTTACACCTCTACTGATCACTCGACCACACACGCCCACCTCTTCCCCCCTTCTGTACTACTTCGAGGTTGAATGGAGGGGGGAAACTAAAACGCGTGGGAGGGGGGGGGGAGATAAAACAGGAATCGCACTTTCTCGGCAGGGGGTGACGAAGAACTTCACTTCCCCGGACAGGGTGAAGGGAAGGCTGCTTGGCGGGTGACCAGGCCCACATGAGCATTGTTCCGTATCGAGCCCCATTCTCCCCCCCCCCCCCCCCCCAATTCCCCACTCGCTGTTTTCCAACGGGCTCGCCCCCATCTGCACATGCACTTGTGCAGTGCTTCAAACTCGGCTTAGCAAACAACGAAGGTCGTCAAAATCCCACTTACTTAGGGGCAGGAAATTTTCGGGAAAAAAAATCTGCCAACGCCTACTAGACTGCAACAAGGTAGTATACCCCACACCAGCGGTTTCTTCCTTGTGATTAGCGGCCGTCTGCGAGAGAAGTCGTTGCCTTGTTTGCACGAGCCACTGAGGACGAGTTTGCTTCCACACTGAATTAGTGTGATTGGTTGTTGTAACAATCGACATGCACCTCAAAGTAACTCACCCAATCACGAAACACAGACGATGCTACAGTGTTTTAACTTCCAACTACTTTCGGGATCTTTTCGCAAAATTTTCATGGCCCTACACTTACTTTACGAAAAAACTATTTATTGTTAAGTCCATCACATTATATATATATATATATATATATATATATATATATATATATATATATACACAGATTGGTCTCTTGGTTTAAAGTTTTGAGATTTGAAAGAAAAGCAGCTTATCATTAGAGACTTCCTGATTTCGACGACCTTCAGGATGTACTGCATAGTCCTCTGTGAGCTCGGACAAATAACGCCAGTTCGTTGCCTGCTGACTTGTGAGTCGCAGACGAAGATACAGCGTTTCAACACACAGCTTGTCTCTCGATTCTCTGGAAATATTTATTTGCGTAAAATCACTGGCCCTATATATGACTAGGGCCAGTGATTTTTCGCGAAAAAGATTTCGAGACAATCTGTGTGTTAAAACACTGTACCATCCCATATGTTTCGTGATTGGTTGAGTTTCTGTTTCAGTCGGCACACGAATCACAACAATTCTGTGCGGAAGCGACTGCGTTCTAAATAGCATAGCCAAAAAGGCAATATAGCTTCTCTTACGAACGGCCGCCAATCAAAAAGCTTAAATTAGTGACGAAGATATACCGTATTGACTCTTAGTTTTTCTTTTAGAAAAACCAAACTTTTTTATCCTCAAAATAATAAAAAAATCAGTAGCCATACAAATATGTTTTACGGGCAAAATGGAATGCCCCCCAAAAAAGGTAAAATGATCAATTTATAGGGACCGGAAAAATTCGCGGGTTCAATGACCTGCAGGATGAACTACATAGTTTTAGCTACACTCGGTCAAATGTCATTCACTCATTGGCTGCTGTCTTGTGAGACGTCCCAACGTAGCAGCCTGTGATTCGATAAAGCTTTGGTCGGGCGTTTCTCATTGGCCCAGAGTCACCCAGGTGAGTTGTGAGCCAATAGCAGAGGCAGCACTGAGGTATAACTATTTGTATTTCAGCCTATCGCGAAATGAATACGCGAATTTTTCCGATCTCTATCAATTTAACGATTTTTTAAAATTATCTGTATAATAATAATGTATATTTTTTGAATTGAAAAGTTGACGTGAGATTTTCAATGACCCTCCGCTTCCTTTAAATGAGATTTGATGAGATTGTACTGGACCCACCCCACCCCCCACACCCCAAAAAAACCCCATTTTTTTTTTTAACTCACGTAATTAATTAACTTATTATTTCATGCGGGCGAAAAAAAATTATCACACCAGTTCACATTTGTTGAATTCAACAAGCAGCCAAAACTTAAGTCCAATGCCATGTTAAACAAAAAAAAATTATAACGGGAGTCATATTCAAGCGGAATCAAAATATTTTGAATTCCAAGATGGCGAGACGTAATCCCCATCAAGTCTAGCAAGAGGACTGGCCGGGAATTAAATTGACGAGCGTCATGTCGGACTCGCGAACGTCACCCGAGACCTTGAAAGGGAAAAGTTGCTGATTTTTTTTTTTTTCGCAACGTCCCGGATCAGTCCTGGTTGAAAAAAAGGTGGAAAGGGAGGGAGAGGGGGAGGAGAGCATTTCAATGTTATCCCCCCGCGCCCCCGCGTCACCACCCCACCATACCCACCTGTTCATTTTCCCAACTGCAACAAATGCTGGTTAGTCGCTCGCGTTGCGACAGACGTGTTCCGACACGAGACGGGCGGGCGTCCTCCGGCGCGCTTTCCACTCATTCCGCTCGGCGGACCGGCGTCGAGGCTGCAGCAGCTCGCGTGACGTCGGAACACACGCCACGGTGCTTTCCAGCGAGGCTGAACACCGCACACAGGGGAAAAAAAAAATCTGTACACTTGTACAAAAGATTCCTCTGGAAACCCACTTGCCAAGAAGCAGTCTGCATCACCACAACAAACATACCGCAAATTCGTACAACACACGGCCATGGTTATTACACGTTTTATATTAGCTTCACCTGTTTGTTTGTTTGTTTGTTTGTATGTTTGTAACCGACTCCTTTGGGTGCGATTTTGACCCACTTTAAACGGCCAGATTTCATTCAAACTTTGTAGATTTATCTAGGGCCGATGACAATGCACTAATTTGATAAGATTATTCCATTATTCAATTTGCAAAATAAGATGTTTGTCAGTTTATATAATTTCACAATATTTAGTAGGCTTTGTTTATATCGCGCCAAAGACAAACTGAAAGAAAAGAGTTCGCACATGGTTATTTTTTCTTTTAATACTTTTTTCTTTAGATAATACGGAGAGTATTCCTTACGAAAATTTGGCATATAATTCTATATTTTAATTGATGTTTCATTCAAGCATATATATATAATACATAGAAAAGATAATCGAGTAGTCAATAGTTGGACTTTTATTTTGTTGCAGTTGATACAGGAAAACTATTCAACGAACGGATTACAAATAATTTTTAACTACCGTAAGGAATTGGTACAACAAAAATCGTAAACGCCCAGGTAAGAATCCGAATCCAGTGTTACTGCGAACACTATTTTGTAGTGATACAGTTGTTTTACAAATATATGTGATTTTACAGGGAAAAAAAAGTGTGTGCGTGGAGTCCCCGCGAGATAGAAGTGAAATAGGACTTGTTCCACGAGAACCAAAACTAGATATATGTCAGAATTTTTTTAAGGCATACCGGTCAAACTTACCAAAGTGACCAACATAAACTTTTCTTAAATTTAGGTTTGTTAAGTAACATAATTTTTTTCATATTTTACCTATATGAATTTGTTTAAATTGTGTGCTCTTAATTTAATACATAACAGATTAAATATTTGCATTATTATTAAAGAGTATGTACCACAAAGGGGTGAGGTGGACATGATTATGCTACACACAAAAACTTATTTACGTTTTCGAAAATTGTGATAAAATCCATATTAATCGTGGGTCCGAAATTGTGTGATCTCCTAACCTCAACAACATAATGATCATCTTCCAAAGTTTCTGTGAATATTATATCCATTATACTTCCACGTGAACCTTACCAATTTTACTTTGGTGTTGAGACCAGTAGAAATTGTAACCTACACATATTACAAGCCCATGAAGGTTACAAGAATCTGTTTAAAATACGAGTGTAATATTATTTGTAGAATCGATTCCTAACGTGTAAATCTGCATTTGTAATTGTAAGAATCCACTTTTAGGTTTATGAAACAACTTCTTTGATTTTTTTTCTTACCTACAAGGGAATATACTTGTGACTTTTGTGCGTACCGCATAACTTTCTAGGTTTCCAATGTATTGAGTTTGCAATATACTAAAAAATTTCGTCCTACTTGGGTTACCTCACCATCAAAGGTGGAAGGGGGAAAGAGGGACACAGCTATTTTTTTTCCGAAGTGAAACAAATAATAACAAGGATCATGAAGCTTTTGGCATAGGAAATTTGTAACTTATCCT